>NC_069500.1:822436252-822468752 GCF_027579735.1 Bombina bombina | reverse complement strand
ATCTATATATATTTATATATATATATAGTATATATATATAATACTATATATATATCTCATAGAATATATATTATATCTCATATATATATATATTATCTCATATATATATATATATATATATATATAATATCTATATATATATATAAGTCAGATATATATAATATATATAAATATATATATATAAGATATATAATATATATCTCATATATATATATAGTATAATATATATATATATATAATATATATATATCTCATATATATATATATATATATATATTATAATATATATAAAGTATATAGATATATATATATATATATATATAGTATATATATATATATATACAGGGAGTGGCAGAATTATTAGGCAAGTTGAATTTTGGAGGATTAATTTTATTATTGAACAACACCATGTTCTGAATGAACCCAAAAAACTCATTAATATCAAAGCTGAATAGTTTTGGAAGTAGTTTTTAGTTTGTTTTTAGTTTATAGCTATTTTAGGGGGATATCTGTGTGTGCAGGTGACTATTACTGTGCATAATTATTAGGCAACTTAACAAAAAAGACAAAGTATAGACCCATTTTCAATTTTTTATTTTTACCAGTGAAACCGAGTATACATCTCAACATTCACAAATATACATTTCTGACATTCAAAAACAAAACAAAAACATATCAGTTGACCAATATAGCCACCTTTCTTTGCAAGGACACTCAAAAGCCTGCCATCCATGGATTCTGTCAGTGGTTTGATCTGTTCACCATCAACATTGCGTGCAGCAGCAGACCACAGCCTCTCAGATACTGTTCAGAGAGGTGTACTGTTTTTCCCTCCTTGTAAATCTCACATTTTGATGATGGACCACAGGTTCTCAATGGGGTTCAGATCAGGTGAACAAGGAGGCCATGTCATTAGATTTTCTTCTTTAATACCCTTTCTTGCCAGCCACGCTGTGGAGTACTTGGACGCATGTGATGGAGCATTGTCCTGCATGAAAATCATTTTTTCTTGAAGGATGCAGACTTCTTCCTGTGCCACTGCTTGAAGAAGGTGGTCCTTCCAGAAACTGGCAGTAGGACTGGAGTTGAGCTTGACTCCATCCTCAACCCGAAAGAGGCCCCACAAGCTCATCTTGATGAGATACCATCCCAAACCAGTACTCCACCTCCACCTTGCTGGCGTCTGAGTCGAACTGGAGCTCTCTGCCCTTTACCAATCCAGCCATGGGCCCATCCATCTGGCCCATCAAGACTCACTCTCATTTCATCCGTCCATAAAACCTTAGAAAAATCAGTCTTGAGATATTTTCTTGGCCCAGTCTTGACGTTTCAGCTTGTTCAGTGGTGGTCGTCTTTCAGCCTTTCTTACCTTGGCCATGTCTCTGAGTATTGCACACCTTGTGGCTTTTGGGCACGTCCAGTGATGTTGCAGCTCTGAAATATGGCCAAACTGGTGGCAAGTGGCATCTTGGCAGCTGCACGCTTGACTTTTCTCAGTTCATGGGCAGTTTATTTTGCGCCTTGGTTTTTCCACACCGCTTCTTGCGACCCTGTTGACTATTTTGAATGAAACGCTTGATTGTTCGATGATCACGCTTCAGAAGCTTTGCAATTTTAAGAGTGCTGCATCCCTCTGCAAGATATCTCACTATTTTTTACTTTTCTGAGCCTGTCAAGTCCTTCTTTTGACCCAAGGAAAGGAAGTTGCCTAATATTATGCACACCTGATATAGGTGTTGATGTCATTAGACCACACCCCTTCTCATTACAGAGATGCACATCACCTAATATGCTTAATTGGTAGTAGGCTTTCGGAGCCTATACAGCTTGGAGTAAGACAACATGCATAAAGAGATGATGTGGTCAAAATACTCATTTGCCTAATAATTCTGCACTCCCTGTTATATATATATATATATATATATATATATATATATATATATATATATAATATATATATTATATATATTATATATATATATATATATTTATATATATATATATATGTTGTTTGGGTGTGTGCACTCTCACCATCTATATGCAAACTGCCAGGGTGCTATGTGTATAGTAGATAGTTTCAAAAAATCAAATAAGCACTCGCTGGACTTCAGTCATCAGTGACAACAGACCTTTATTCTGTTACAGAATAAAGCGTGTTGTCACTGATGACTGAGTCCAGCGAGTGCTTATTTGATTTTTGAAACTAAGATTAGTATATAATATATATATATATATATATATATTATATATAGTGAGGTTATTACAACCACACAGTAGACAGTAAAGATTCCACTACAGCACTAGCTTAGGCATAAAGTTGATAAATACTGTCGCCGCACGCAGGCATCACAGCAGGCCAGCAATGCAGCAAAAAAAGCAGAGCAGCAGTGCAGCACTGGTCTGACTGACTGGTCCTGAGTGAGCACTGCAGTCTGCAGAGAGGCAAAGCAAACATCGTGGTCAGTCAGTACTATGATGCAATCTCTTTCAGACAGTTTGTGAGAGTGCTCACTGCTCCTCAAAGCAAGGTAAAAAAAAGAGTAATTTTTTACCTTGCTTTGAGGAGCAGTGAGGCGACTCTCACAAACTGTCTGAAAGAGATCGATCATTAGTACTGACTGACCACGATGTTTGCTTTGCCTCTCTGCAGACTGCAGTGCTCACTCAGGACAGTCAGTCAGACCAGTGCTGCACTGCTGCTCTGCTTTTTTGCTGGCATTGCTGGCCTGCTGTGATGCTGCGTGCGGCGTGCCTGCTGGCTGCCTGCCCAGTGCCCACTGCCAGTGCCCATTGCCAAATAAAAAAATAAAATTACCAATAGTAACTTAAACTTACTTACTAGTACTACTACTCAGTCCTCTCAGACTCTAGTAAGTTGCTGCCGCCGGCCCGCCGTCCGTGAAATTCGTCTCACAGTCTCTCTCGAGTCAGGGTGAGGTGAGGTCTCGTGTCTCGACTCACTCAGCTCTCTGTCTCTTCAGACTCAGACTGCTCCCACAGTCGACGTTGTCTGCACCCCCACGTGCCGTAGCCGCCTGCCCGCCTGCAAACTGATACACAGTACACTGAGTGACTGACAGTGACTGATGATGTTGACGCAACGCACGCAGCCCGCTCTGATGCTCACTCCACCTAATTGTTGTCACATCATGGTGCTGGTATCGGGCAGTGGCAGGCCGGCAGCCTGGGTTAACAGAGTACACAACAATATAAAAATTTATTAGAAAGAAGTTGAACAGACGTTACTTAGTAATAAAAATAATACCTTACACGGGATCGGATTGCTGTTTGCAAGAAGATATTAGAGCAATAGCAATAATATAAAGCAGGCCATGCCACCAGCCAGCTGAGCTGCCGGCCGGAGGCCCACCGGGATTTTCCCGTATCCGGCTGCCCAATCCTGCCCTGGCTATACACTTTCTAATTAGTATCCAGGCTGTTCTGCTGCGTCACCATAACGAAGCAGAGAAACTTCTTAACCCTTCTCCATAACACCGGAAATGAGGACGCGCAAACATTGCTGCGCAGTTTAACTCCGCCCATCGTGGGCCGTATAAAAGGGAAACCACCCGGTCTCTAAATGATAATGTAAAAATGAAGTAGACGGTAGTTTGTGAAATTGGCACCTAATCATGACCATGATCTCCACATCCCCAGTGCCTGCCGGTAACTGCCCAATAACGTATCCTCACTCCCAAGAGATATTGTCATCTTAAGTGTCCTTATATATATTAAAGTGACAAATTTTTCTGTGTATATACGATAAAAAATAAACTTAGCACTTACCTTAGAACTCTGCCCGCAGTAAGGACCCTCACCAGGTTTGAGAGGTTTGAGAGGTCCGTCTCCCTCACATGGACCTGTGGACAAAAAGATAAAAGTCTAAGTAATCTTACTCAGACTTTCAATATTAGGGCAGTATTAGGATATATGGGAGGGCACAGTGAGATTATGTCCTACAAGTTCACATTGTTTGAAAGCCACCACTGCTCTACTGAAGAGACTGATGTTGACTATGGCTATACCCTAGCAGAACAAACAACACAAGCTTGTGATGTTAAAATAAAATAATAAACTCTTGATTGTAGAATCTTTCCACCTACACCTAATTTTACCACTTCCTTGCTCTAGCTACGTAGCAAAGAGAATGACTGGGGTTAGAGGGAAGGGAGGTGATATTTAACAGCTTTCCTGTGGTGCTCTTTGCATCATTAGAAAGAAAACTAGCCTGAGACGAAACGCAGGGCACTGCCTGTGAAGAGGAGTCAGATTGAGATGAATGGGAGAGGAAACTGATCTACAGCTTGAACAGGAGGCTCCTCAAACAACAGTCTCCTTAGAAAATGAAGGTTCTGTATCAAAATGTCTATCCCTGTACTTCATAGTCCTCTCTATACAAGAGAAACAGAAAGGGATAGGAGGCTCTACATTAGCATCTAGACATAGGTTACAAGACACAGCTTGCAAGTCTTCCTAGTCCATATTACACACAAATGAAATAAATGTGGAAGACAATAATAATATATATATATATAATATATATATATATATATATATATATATATATAATTAAATATATATATAACGTTACTGTCACTTTAAAAAAAAAGTTTACAAAATACTTCAATGACAAAATAAACAGGATAAAATACCCCTACAAAGCTACCTCTGCAACTTAAGCAGCCAAGCTGAGGTGCTAAAAAAAAAAAACCCTACCAGCTAGAGGATACGACCACTGTGCATCCAGAGAGAAACAGGCTTCACCCAGATGAAAAACATCAGCACTGGAACGGACCAGAAGAAACCGCACACTGCCAGCTGCTGCGCCAAAGATAAACCCCAGAGCGAAGAGCGCAAAAACTACGTGCCACACCAAGCTCCACCCATCGTGGGGCGTCAACACGCCGCCGGGAGAAACTAACAGTCTTCTAAGCTGTGCAATAAGGCAGCAGAAAAGAACGCTAGCAGCTAGTGCGCCAAAAAATAAATTTATGCTTACCTGATAAATTTATTTCTCTTGTGGTGTATCCAGTACATGGGTTCATCCATTACTTGTGGGAATATTCTCCTTCCCAACAGGAAGTTGCAAGAGGACACCCACAGCAGAAGCTGTCTATATAGCTCTCTCCCCTAACTGCCACCCCCAGTCATTCGACCGACAGAGAAGCAAGAAAAAAGGAGAAACTATAGGGTGCAGTGGTGACTGTAGTTTAAAAATAAATAACACCAGCCTAAAAATGACAGGGGCGGGCCGTGGACTGGATACACCACAAGAGAAATAAATTTATCAGGTAAGCATAAATTTTGTTTTCTCTTGTAAAGGTGTATCCAGTCCACGGGTTCATCCATTACTTGTGGGGATACCAATACCAAAGCTTTAGGACACGATGAAGGGAGGGACAAGGCAGGCACTTAAACGGCGGGCCACCACTGCCTGTAAGACCTTTCTCCCAAAAATAGACTCCGAAGAAGCAAAAGTATCGAATTTGTAGAATTTAGAAAAAGTGTGAAGCGAAGACCAAGTCGCTGCCTTACAAATCTTTTCAAACAGAGGCCTCATTTTTAAAAGCCCATGTGGAAGCCACCGCTCTAGTGGAATGAGCTGTAATTCTTTCAGGAGGCTGCTGGCCAGCAGTCTCATAAGCTAAGTGGATTATGCTTCTCAGCCAAAAAGAAAGAGAAGAGTGCCGAAGCCTTTTGGCCTCTCCTCTTCCAGAGTAGACAACAAACAAAGCAGATGTTGATGAAAATCCTTCGTAGCTTGTAAATAAAACTTTAAACCACGAACCAGATCAAGATTGTGTAAAAGACGTTCCTTCTTTGAGGAAGGATTAGTACATAATGAAGGAACAACAATCTTCCTGATTGATGTTCTTATTAGATACTACCTTAGAAGAAACCCAGGTTTGGTACGCAAAACTACCTTATTTGCATGGAAAATCAGATAAGTGGAATCACACTGTAAAGCAGATAACTCCGAAACTCTTCGAGCCGAGGAGATATGCTACTAAAAACAGAACTTTCCAAGATAAAAGTTTAATATCTATGGATTGCAAAGGTTCAAACGGAACCCCTTGAGAACTTTAAGAACTAAATTTAAACTCCATTGCGGTGCAAACAGGGTTTAAACACAGGCTTGATTCTAACTAAAGCCTGACAAAAACTGCCTGAACGTCTGGAACCTCAGCCAGACCGTTTGTGCAAAAGAATAGACAGAGCAGAAATCTGTCCCTTTAAGGAACTAGCAGATAATTCCTTTTCTCCAATCCCTCTTGGAGAAAGGATAAGATTCTAGGAATCATGACTTTACTCCATGAGTAACCCTTGGATTCACACCAGTGAAGATATTTTCACCATATCTTATGATAGATTTTCCTGGTGACAGCTTTCGAGCCTGAATTAAGGGTATCAATGACCGATTCGGAAAAAACATAATTTATGTAAGAACTTACCTGATAAATTCATTTTCTTTCATATTAACAAGAGTCCATGAGCTAGTGACGTATGGGATATACATTCCTACCAGGAGGGGCAAAGTTTCTCCCAAACCTTAAAAATGCCTATAAATACACCCCTCACCACACCCACAAATCAGTTTAACGAATAGCCAAGAAGTGGGGGTGAATAAGAAAAAAAGTGCGAAGCATATAAAATAAGGAATTGGAATAATTGTGCTTTATACAAAAAAATCATAACCACCACAAAAAAGGGTGGGGCCGCATGGACTCTTGTTAATATGAAAGAAAATGAATTTATCAGGTAAGGTTTCTTACATAAATTATGTTTTCTTTCATGTAATTAACAAGAGTCCATGAGCTAGGTGACTATGGGATAATGACTACCAAGATGTGGATCTTTCCACACAAGAGTCACTAGAGAGGGAGGGATAAAATAAAGACAGCCAATTCCTGCTGAAAATAATCCACACCCAAAATAAAGTTTAACAAAAAACATAAAGCAGAAGATTCAACTGAAACCGCTGCCCTGAAGAACTTTTCTACCAAAAACTGCTCAGAAGAAGAAAATACATCAAAATGTAGAATTTAGTAAAAGTATGCAAAGAGGACCAAGTTGCTGCTTTGCAGATCTGGTCAACACGAAGCTTTCATTCCTAAACGCCCAGGAAGTAGATACTGACCTAGTAGAATAAGCTGTAATTCTCTGAGGCGGAATTTTACCCGACTCAACATAGGCAAGATGAATTAAGAGATTCAACCCAAGATGCCAAAGATATGGCAGAAGCTTTCTGGCCTTTCCTAGAACCGGAAAAGATAACAAATAGACTAGAAGTCTTACAGAAAGATTTCGTAGCTTCAACATAATATTTCAAAGCTCTAACAACATCCAAAGAATGCAACGATTTCTCCTTAGAATTCTTAGGATTAGGACATAATGAAGGAACCACAATTTCTCTACTAATGTTGTTGGAATTCACAACTTTAGGTAAAAATTCAAAAGAAGTTTGCAACACCCGCCTTATCCTGATGAAGAATCAGAAAAGGAGGACTCACAAGAAAGAGCAGATAATTCAGAAACTCTTCTGGCAGAAGAGATGGCCAAAAGGAACAAAACTTTCCAAGAAAGTAATTTAATATCCAATGAATGCATAGGTTCAAATGGAGGAGCTTGAAGAGCCCCCAGAACCAAATTCAAACTCCAAGGAGGAGAAATTGACTTAATGACAGGCTTTATACGAACCAAAGCTTGTACAAAACAATGAATATCAGGAAGAATAGCAATCTTTCTGTGAAAAAGAACAGAAAGAGCAGAGATTTGACCTTTCAAGGAACTTGCGGACAAACCCTTATCTAAACCATCCTGAAGAAATTGTAATATTCTCGGTATTCTAAAAGAATGCCAAGAAAAATGATGAGAAAGACACCAAGAAATATAAGTCTTCCAGACTCTATAATATATCTCTCTGGATACAGATTTACGAGCCTGTAACATAGTATTAATCACAGAGTCAGAGAAACCTCTTTGACCAAGAATCAAGCGTTCAATCTCCATACCTTTAAATTTAAGGATTTCAGATCCTGATGGAAAAAAAGGACCTTGAGACAAAAGGTCTGGTCTTAACGGAAGAGTCCACGGTTGGCAAGAGGCCATCCGGACAGGATCCGCATACCAAAACCTGTGAGGCCATGCCGGAGCTACCAGCAGAACAAACGAGCATTCCTTCAGAATCTTGGAGATTACTCTTGGAAGAAGAACTAGAGGCGGAAAGATATAGGCAGGATGATACTTCCAAGGAAGTGAAAATGCATCCACTGCCTCCGCCTGAGGATCCCGGATCTGGACAGATACCTGGGAAGTTTCTTGTTTAGATGAGAAGCCATCAGATCTATTTCTGGAAGTTCCCACATTTGAACAATCTGAAGAAATACCTCTGGGTGAAGAGACCATTCGCCCGGATGCAACGTTTGGCGACTGAGATAATCCGCTTTCCAATTGTCCATACCTGGGATATAAACCGCAGAGATTAGACAGGAGCTGGATTCCGCCCAAACCAAAATTCGAGATACTTCTTTCATAGCCAGAGGACTGTGAGTCCCTCCTTGATGATTGATGTATGCCACAGTTGTGACATTGTCTTATCTGAAAACAATGAACAACTCTCTCTTCAGAAGAGGCCAAGACTGAAGAGCTCTGAAAATTGCACGGAGTTCCAAAATATTGATCGGAAATCTCACCTCCTGAGATTCCCAAACCCCTTGTGCCGTCAGATACCCCCACACAGCTCCCCAACCTGTAAGACTTGTATCTGTTGAGATTATAGTCCAGGTCGTTAAGAACAAAGAAGCCCCCTGAACTAAACGATGGTGATCTGTCCACCATGTCAGAGAGTGTCGTAAAATCGGTTTAAAGATATTAATTGAGATATCTTTGAGTAAGTCCCTGCACCATTGGTTCAGCATACAGAGCTGAAGAGGTCGCATGTGAAAACGAGCAAAGGAGATCGCATCTGATGCGGCAGTCCTAAGACCCAACATTTCATGCATAAGGCTACCAAAGGGAATGATTGTGACTGAAGGTTTTGACAAGCTGATATCAATGTTAAACTTCTCTTGTCTGACAAGGACAGAGTCATAGACACTGAATTTATCTAGAAACCTAAAAAGGTTACCCTTGTCTGAGGAATCAATGAACTGATTGGTAAATTGATCCTCCAACCATGAACTTGAAGAAACAACACAAGTCGATTCGTATGAGATTCTTCGAAAATGAGAAGACTGAGCAAGTACCAAGATATCGTCCAAATAAGGAAATACCAAAACCCTATTCTCTGATTACAGAAAGAAGGGCACCGAGAACCTTTGAAAAAAATTCTTGGAACTGAGGCTAGGCCAAACAGTAGAGCCACAAAACTGGTAATGCTTGTCTAAAAAGAGAATCTCAGACACTAAAAGTGATCTGGATGAATCGGAATATGCAGATACACATCCTGTAAATCTATTGTAGACATATAATGCCCTTGCTAAACAAAAGGCAGGATAGTCCTACAGTAACCATCTTGAATGTTGGTATCCTAACATAACGATTCAATAATGATAGATCCAGAACTGGTCTGAAGGAATTGACCTTCTTTGGTACAATGAAGAGATAAAATAAAACCCCAGCCCTGTTCCAGAACTGGAACTGGCATAAATACTCCAGCCAACTCTAGATCTGAAACACATTTCAGAAATGCTGAGCCTTGCTGTGTCAACTGGGACACGGGAAAGAAAAGAATCTCTTAGCAGGAGGCCCTTAACTTGAAGCCAATTCTGTACCTTTCTGAAACAATGTTTCTGAAACCAGAGATTAAGAACGGAATTGATCCAAATTTCTTTGAAGAAAACGTAATCTGCCCCATACCCGCTGAGCTGGAATAAGGGCCGCACCTTCATAGAAACTTAGGAGCTGGCTATAGGTTTCTATAAGGCTTGGATATATTCCAAACTGGAAATAGTTTCCAAACTGATACCGCTCCTGAGGATGAAGGATCAGGCTTTTGTTCCTTGTTGTGAGGAAAGGAACGAAATGATTATTTACCCTGGAAAGAAAGGGAAAGCAAAGTTGACTTAGAAGACATGTCAGCATTCCAAGTTTAATCCATAAAGCTTTTCTAGCTAAAATAGCTAGAGACATATACCTGACATCAACTCTAATGATATCAAAAGATGGTATCACCAATAAAATTATTAGCATGTTATAGAATAATAATAATGCTATAAAATTATGATCTGTTACTTGTTGCGCTAAAGCTTCTAACCAAAAAGTTGAAGCTGCAGCAACATCCGCTAAAAATATAGCAGGTCTAAGAAGATTACCTGAACATAAGTAAGCTTTTCTTAGAAAAGATTCAATTTTCCTATCTAAAGGATCCTTAAATGAAGTACTATCTGCCATAGGAATAGTAGTACATTAGCAGGAGTAGAGACAGCCCCATAACCTTAGGGATTTTTGTCCCAAAAAACTCTAATCTGTCAGATGGCACAGGATATAATTTGCTTAAACGTCTAGAAGGAGTAAATAAATTACCCAAATTATTCCATTCCCTGGAAATTACTTCAGAAATAGCATCAGGGAGATAAAACACTTCTGGAATAACTACAGGAGATTTAAAAACCTTATTTAAACGTTTACATTTAGTATCAAGAGGACCAGAATCCTCTATTTCTAATGCAAATAACACTTCTTTAAGTAAAGAACGAATAAATTCCATCTTGAACAAATACAAAGATTTATCAGCATCAACCTCTGAGACAGAAACCTCTGAACCAGAAGAACCATTATCAGTATCAGAATGATGATGTTCATTTAAAAATTCATCTGAAAAAAAGAGAAGTTTTAAAAGACTTTTATGTATACTAGAAGGAGAAATAACAGACATAGCCTTCTTAATGGATTTAAAAAATAAAATCTCTTATGTTATCAGGAACACTCTGAAAATTAGATGTTGACGGACAGCAACAGGTAATGTAACAGTACTAAAGGAAATTTTATCTGCATTAATAAGTTTGGACATGACATGCAATACAAAAAACAGCTGGAGAAAACAGATACCAAAAGTTTATAGCAGACTTAGCTTGGTAGCTCCAGCACTGTGCAGTGATTTTCCTGGTAGTATCTTCTGACTCAGTTGCAACGTGGAACATCTTGCAATATGTAAAAAGAAAAAAACAACATATAAAGCAAAATTGATCAAATTCCTTAAATGACAGTTTCAGGAATGGGAAAAAAATGCCAGTGAACAAGCTTCTAGCAACCAGAAAGCAATAAATAATGAGACTTAAATAATGTGGAGACAAAAATGACGCCCATATTTTTTAGCGCCAAAAAAGACGCCCACATTATTTGGCGCCTAAATGCTTTTGGCGCCAAAAATGACGCCCCATCCGGAACGCCGACATCTTTGACGCAAAATAACGTCAAAAAATGACGCAACTTCCGGCGACACGTATGACGCCGGAAACGGAAAAGAATTTTTGCGCCAAAAAAGTCCGCGCCAAGAATGACGCAATAAAATGAAGCATTTTCAGCCCCCGCGAGCCTAACAGCCCACAGGGAAAAAAGTCAAATTTTTGAGGTAAGAAAAAATATGATAATTCAATGCAAGAATCCCAAATATGAAACTGACTGTCTGGAAATAAGGAAAGTTGAACATTCTGAGTCAAGGCAAATAAATGTTTGAATACATATATTTAGAACTTTATAAAATAAAGTGCCCAACCATAGCTTAGAGTGTCACAGAAAATAAGACTTACTTACCCAGGACACTCATCTACATGTTTGTAGAAAGCCAAACCAGTACTGAAACGAGAATCAGTAGAGGAAATGGTAAATATAAGAGTATATCGTCGATCTGAAAAGGGAGGTAAGAGATGAATCTCTACGACCGATAACAGAGAACCTTATGAAATAGACCCCGTAGAAGGAGATCACTGCATTCAATAGGCAATACTCTCTTCACATCCCTCTGACATTCACTGCACGCTGAGAGGAAAACCGGGCTCCAACTTGCTGCGGAGCGCATATCAACGTAGAATCTAGCACAAACTTACTTCACCACCTCCCTTGGAGGCAAAGTTTGTAAAACTGATTTGTGGGTGTGGTGAGGGGTGTATTTATAGGCATTTTAAGGTTTGGGAAACTTTGCCCCTCCTGGGTAGGAATGTATATCCCATACGTCACTAGCTCATGGACTCTTGTTAATTACATGAAAGAAACCACGTTTCGATAGAATCAAGCGTTCAATCTCCAAGCAGTCAGACGCAGAGAAATTAGATTTGGATGTTTGAAAGGACCTTGAAGTAGAAGGTCCTGCCTTAGCGGCAGAGTCCATGGTGGAAAGGATGACATGTCCACCAGATCTGCATACCAAGTCCTGCGTGGCCACGCAGGTGCTATCAAAATCACCGAAGCTCTCTCCTGCTTGATCTTGGCAATCAGCCGAGGGAGCAGAGGAAACGGATGAAAACACATAAGCCAGGCTGAAGGATCAGGGCGCTGCTAGAGCATCTATCAGCGCTGCCTTGGGGTCCCTGGACCCGTAACGAGGAAGCTTGGCGTTCTAACGAAACGCCATGAGATCCAGTTCTGGTTTGCCCCATAGTTGAATCAACTGGGCAAATACCTCCGGATGGAGCTCCCACTCCCCCGGATGAAAAGTCTGCCGACTTAAAAAATCCGCCTCCCAGTTCTCTACTCCTGGGATATGGATAGCTGAAAGATGGCAAGAGTGAACCTCTGCCCATAGAATTATCTTTGAAACCTCCAAAATTGCCAGGGGGCTTCTTGTTCCCTCCTGATGGTTGATATAGGCCACAGTCGTGATATTGTCCGACTGAAATCTGATGAACCCGACCTCCGCTAGCTGAGGCCAAGCCTGAAGAGTATTGAATATCGCTCTTAGCTCCAGAATGTTTATCGGAAGGAGGGCTTCCTCCTGAGACCACGAGCCCTGAGCCTTCAGGGAGTTCCAGACTGCGCCCCAGCCCAGAAGGCTGGCATCTGTCGTCACTATAGTCCATTCTGGCCTGCGGAAGCTCATTCCCCTGGACAGATGGACCCGAGATAGCCACCAGAGAAGAGAATCCCTGCTATCCTGATTTAGCAGTGGGGACAAATCTGTGTAATCCCCATTCCACTGACTGAGCATGCAAAGATGCAGCGGTCTGAGATGTAGGCGGGCAAACGGAACTATGTCCATTGCCGCTACCATTAAGCCGATTACTTCCATACACTGAGCCACTGACGGCTGAGAAGTGGAATAAAGAGCACGGCAGGAAGTTAAAAGCTTTGGCAACCTGACTTCTGTCAGAAAAATCTTAATTTCTACTGAATCTATCAGAGTTCCTAGGAAGGAAACTCTTGTGAGAGGGGGGAGAGAGAACTCTTTTCTTCGTTCACCTTCCACCCGTGAGACCTCAGGAATGCCAGAACAATGTCCGTATGGGACTTGGCAATTTGAGAAGTCGACGCCTGTATCAGAATGTCGTCTAGGTAAGGAGCCACCGCTATGCCTCGTGGCCTTAGAACTGCCAGTAGGGACCCTAGAACCTTCGTAAAGATTCTTGGTGCCGTGGCTAACCCGAAGGGAAGAGCCACAAACTGGTAATGCCTGTCTAGGAAGGCAAACCTGAGAAACTGATGATGATCTCTGTGTATCAGAATGTGGAGATAAGCAGATCCACAGTAGTCATATATTGACCCTCCTGGATCATAGGTAGGATGGTTCGAATAGTCTCCATCTTGAAGGATGGGACCCTGAGAAATTTGTTTAGGATCTTGAGATCCAAGATTGGTCTGAAAGTTCCCTCTTTTTTGGGAACTATGAACAGATTTGAATAGAATCACTGCCCCTGTTCCTCCCTTGGAACTGGGTGGATCACTCCCAAGACCAGAAGGTCTTGAACACAACGTAAGAATGCCTCTCTCTTTATCTGGTTTGCAGATAATTGTGAGAGATGAAATCTCCCCTTTGGAGACGAGGCTTTGAAATCCAGAAGATATCCCTGGGAAACAAACAAACAAACAAACAATCTCCAGAGCCCAGGGATCCTGGACGTCTCTTGCCCAAGCCTGGGCAAAGAGAGAAAGTCTGCCCCCAACTAGATCCGGTCCCGGATTAGGGGCTACTCCTTCATGCTGTCTTAGAGGCAGCAGCAGGTTTTTTTGGCCTGCTTCCCTTGTTCCAAGCCTGATTAGGTCTCCAGACTGGCTTGGACTGGGCAAAATTTCCTTCTTGTTTTGCAGCAGAGGAAGTTGAAGCTGCGCCACTCTTGAAGTTTCGAAAGGAACGAAAATTGGTCTGTTTGGTCCTTGATTTGTTGGACCTATCCTGGGGAAGGGCGTGGCCTTTTCCTCCAGTAATATCAGAAATGATCTCCTTCAATCCAGGCCCAAATAGCGTCTGCCCTTTGAAGGGGATGTTAAGAAGCTTAGACTTTGAAGTAACGTCAGCTGACCAGGATTTAAGCCATAGCGCCCTACGCGCCTGAATGGCAAAACCTGAATTCTTAGCCGTTAGCTTTGTTAAATGAAAAACGGCGTCAGAAATAAATGAATTTGCTAGCTTAAGTGTTTTAAGCCTGTCTAGGATATCATCCAACGGGTTCTCCACCTGTAGAGCCTCTTCAAGAGACTTGAACCAGAAAGCCGCTGCAGCAGTGACTGGGGCAATGTATGCAAGAGGCTGGAGAATAAAACCATGTTGTATAAAGATTTTCTTAAGGAAACCCTCTAATTTTTTATCCATTGGATCTAGGAAAGCACAACTGTCCTCGATGGGAATAGTTGTACGTTTAGCTAGGGTAGAGACTGCTCCCTCCACCTTAGGGACCGTCTGCCACGAGTCCCGTGTAGCGGCATCTATGGGAAACATCTTAAAGGCAGGAGGGGGAGAGAACGGTACACCTGGTCTATCCCATTCCTTCGTAATAATTTCTGAAAACCTTTTAGGGATTGAAAAAACATCAGTGTAAACAGGCACAGCAAAGTATTTGTCCATTTTACACAACTTCTCTGGGACTAAAATGGTGTCACAGTCATCCAGAGTCGCTAAAACCTCCCTGAGCAACACGCGGAGGTGTTCAAGTTTAAATTTAAATGCTGTCATTTCAGAGTCAGACTGAAGTAACGCCTTCCCTGAATCAGAAATGTCACCCACAGATAGAAGCTCTCCTGCTTCGCTTCTGTACATTGTGAGGGTATATCAGACATAGCTACTAAAGCGTCAGAGAGCTCTGTATTTATTCTAGCCCCAGAGCTGTCTCGCTTTCCTTGTAACCCTGGCAGTTTGGACAATACCTCTGTGAGAGTATGATTCATAAATGCTGCCATGTCCTGTAAAGTAAACGCAGTGGACGCGCCAGATGTACTTGGCTTATTTGGCGTCACTTGAGCGGGAGTTATAGGTTCTGACACATGGGGAGAGTTAGATGGCATAATCTCCCTTTTGTCAGTCTGAGAAACCTCTGGTGATAAATCTTTAAAAGCTATAATATGGTCTTTATAACTTATAGAAAGGTCAATGCATTTGGTACACATTCTAATAGGGGGGGTTCCACAATGGCTTCTAAACATAATGAACAAGGAGTTTTTTCTATGTCAGACATGTTTAACAGACTAGTAATGAGACCAGCAAGCTTGAAAACACTTTAATAAATGTGAAAAGCAATTAAACAAAAACGGTACTGTACCTTTAAGAGAAAAAAAACTACCATATAAACTGCAAATCAGTGTTAAAAAGCAGTAAACTCTACGAAATTTTTACAGTGTGTACAAGAGACTAAATCAGCATTGCATCCACTTGCAAATGGATGATTAACCCCTTAGGCCCAAAAAACGGATCAGAAAAACGGTAACACCGTTAAAAAACAGTCAAACACACTGCCACAGCTCTACTGTGGCTCCTACCTTCCCTTAAACACGATTCCTGCAGGAAAGAACCCCTCTATAGTGGTCCTAGATGCCAGATGACTCCTTTAGAGAAGCTGGATGTCTCAGTCTGTATAACAACTGCACATAAAGTGAGCGAAAATAGGCCCCTCCCACCATGCACTCACAGTCAGAAGGCCATTGGAAAACTAGGCCCCAAAATAAAGATTTATCACCCTCAGAGAAAAACGTTTTTTTCTGTTAAGTAATGCAAACGTTTTAACACTAAGTACTATGAGGGTTAACATAAAAATTACCCTTATCTTGTAAGCATGATCCCAGGCAATCACTGTATCAGGCTTACCTCAAATATATCAGGCACTGTCAGCATTTTCTAGACCTTATAATCTCTCTAGAAAAAAATATACTAAACATACCTCAAATCAGATGATTTGCCAACCGTCCCCCCAAATGAAGTTTTCTTTCCATACTCTTCAGTTATGTGTGAGAACAGGAATGGACCTTAGTTACAAACCGCTAAGATCATCAACCTCCAGGCAGATTCTTCTTCTAATTTCTGCCTGAGAGTAAAACAGTACAACGCCGGTACCGTTTAAAAATAACAAACTTTTGATTGAAGGTAAAACTACACAAAGTCACCACATATCTCTCGATACTTCCTTTCTTGTCGAGAGCTTGCAAGAGAATGAATGGGGGTGGCAGTTAGGGGAGGAGCTATATAGACAGCTCTGCTGTGGGTGTCCTCTTGCAACTTCCTGTTGGGAAGGAGAATATCCCACAAGTAATGGATGAACCCGTGGACTGGATACACCTTTACAAGAGAAATAAGCAGGCTGACAAATAAAATACTATGAAGCCTAAACAAAAAACATTCTGTTAAAATAAAGTTCCTAAGGAACTGTAAAGCCTCACAGAGCCCTCACACAGTCTAAACACAGAGCCCCACCTCAATACAAAAACTGCCAAAAAGACACCTGCACACAAGCAGGAGTAACCCCATAAGTGCTAATGATTATTTCTGTGATCCATCAGAAAGAAAACAATTTATTTAAGAACTTCTACACAACAAAAGGGCGAGCGCTAATAAATAGCTAGTAATAACCTCAATGATATATGAGAATATAAATACAATTAGAATTGCCAGCAATTTGGCATATTAAAGGAAAGTTCAATTTCAGATTAAGAAGTGTATCTTTCTTCCCAACGATGGCAGCCTCCTCCTCACCAACAATGGTCCAGAGATACTATATAAAAGACAAAACAAAGGGGCGCCTCGTGTAGTATCATCAAATAAGCACAAAGCCACAGAAAAAAAGCCAAATGGGTACTCACAAGGCTCTGGAGCACACCTATGTGCTTGTAGGGACAGGCTGCAGATTTTATCAGGTGTGACAGCTCACCCACAGGGGATATCAGTCATTCACTTTAGTAGAAAGATAAAACACAGGAAAAGCACCAAATTGTGCAGATCACAAGGGATATGGTGTATGACTTAGCACAAAGGAAGATTGGGTACTCGCATGTTAGATGAGCACACTTATGTGCTAGTAGGAGCAAGCTGGCATATTATGGTAAGGTGTGTCAGCTCACCACCAAGGGACTTTTCCTTAGGATGCAATATCCAAAAGTGGCAGAATTCTGTGTGTTAGGTTCCACTCCAAGCAGGTGCAGGCAGGTAAAATCACTCACAAGAGTATTTTTACAAATTAAAAAATACTATTTATTAAAAACAAATTAAAATACATGTACAAAGGAGTGAACTAGGGGCATACAGTCAAGCCCCCTGTAAATGCAATGCGCTTCTCGGCTCATACGCCCGTTTCCTCAGGCATATTTTTTACCCTGCTACTGTCCTGCTTTATAGACCTACTATCTAGTGCCAACTAACATTTTTCCTCTCTATCCTAAGGGCGTGTACCCTTAATTGGTAACCTTCAACACCTGACTGTTTCAGTGTTTAATTGCAGAGGTGTCAGTCTTGTGTGTTAAAATAAAACAAAGGCATAAAGTGAAACTCTATACAGCAATTCATATACAGCAATTCATAAACACCTAATAATTCTAAACAATAATCTCTAAACATGTGGAAACAATGTAATCATGAATATAAAACATTCTTTCACATTCATATTATACAATGTATGATATATTCACAGCAGTTTTCCTACCATATACAGTTCATCATCAACAACATATTCCAAATTATTTAATATTTCAAAATTTGTAATTCATAATGTATATCCCCAAATTGTATAGGATGTTAGTTTATTTGCTTGTATGTTAGTTTATTTCAACTGTCATTTTTGTTTGCACATTATGCATAGTTTAACAGACCTGGGACACACCCCTTGAAAAGTCTGTTGAATGTTGTTTGTCTTAAGGGGAGAGGTGTAAAGAAAGCATTTTATAGTGTTATGTTTTGTTTTCCTCTAAAGGGACACACTAATGCACAAGGAAAATGCTCTAAAGTGTTAGTGAGCTGTTGCTTATATATATCTATATGTGTAACCCCTGCAGAGGAGTTCAACAAATAGTAATCTCCAGAGCAGCAATGTATGACTGGGAGCTAGCATAAGGTGAGCCAATGGAAAGAGGCATCTATGTGCAACCACCAATCAGTAGCTAGCTCCCAGTAGTGCACAGCCGCTGCTGCACATACCTAGGTATGTCTTTCAACCAAAGATGTCAAGTGAACAAAGTAAATTATATAATAAAAGCAAATTAATCATTTGTTCAAAATTGCATGCTCTGTCTAACCCTAACATTTTATTTTGACTTTCATGTCCTTTTAATTTTACTTTCCTCATAATCCATATTAAAGGGACATGAAGCCCCAAATGTTTCAGATTCAGATTGAGTTTATCACTGAAAATGTGCTGCTGGAAACCAGTCATACGTTTTACTAGAAGCTTTTTTGCTAAGTAAGGTATATTGCAAAATGCTATTAAATTCTAAAGGTCTTTAAATAGAGAGCAGTTCAGAGATACACACATTGAAAATCCTGGTGGAATCAATATTCCTGGTTTCCTTTGCTCCGGCCAATTAGGCACAGATTTAAAGGGTCAGTCTACCTGAATTTGTTTATTGTTTTAAAAGACAGATAATCACTATTACCCATGCCCCAGTTTTGTATAACCAACAGTTTTTAGTTTTAATCACATAGGTTAATTTTATTAGTTGTTATAAGCATTACACATAATATAGAATATTTTGTTATACATCAAAATACTACTTATATAGTATACACAGTACAGGAATGATTATCATTCACCACTATAGGACAGTTTACTTATCTGTTTATATTTTTTATATAGCACATTTAGATGCTTCTACACTAGATTTAATCACTATTATGTTAAGTACACCATATTTTGGAGTTGTTTATTATAGTGATTTAGATGTTTACAGGACGTATCATTTACTTATTTATTATATTTATTTTTTACACTTATATCAGTAGTTATTATAGAAGGTCGCAATACCTATTGCTTCATTGGATATAGGGGTACATTGTGATGCATAATATTTTTACACATTGATCTTCTGGTCATATCAATTTTATTTATATCATAGTATAGGATTTATTGTCCATTATAGGAAACCTTAATGCATATTTAGATAGTCCATTGAGGCATAGATAAATATAGTTATGACAAATAATAATTCCTGACAATTATAAACTCTTAGATTTAACCCCTTAATGACCGCAGCACTTTTCCATTTTCTGTCCGTTTGGGACCAAGGCTATTTTTACATTTCTGCAGTGTTTGTGTTTAGCTGTAATTCTCCTCTTACTCATTTACTGTACCCACACATATTATATACCGTTTTTCTCGCCATTAAGTGGACTTTCTAAAGATACCATTATTTTCATCATATCTTATAATTAACTATAAAAAAAAATATATAATATGAGAAAAAAAATGGAAAAAAACCACACTTTTTCTAACTTTGACCCCCAAAATCTGTTACACATCTACAACCACCAAAAAACACCCATGCTAAATAGTTTCTAAATTTTGTCCTGAGTTTAGAAATACCCAATGTTAACATGTTCTTTGCTTTTTTTTGCAAGTTATAGGGCCATAAATACAAGTAGCAGTTTGCTATTTCCAAACCCCTTTTTTTAAAAATTAGCGCTAGTTACATTGGAACACTGATATCTTTCAGGAATCCCTGAATATCCCTTGACATGTATATATTTTTTTTTAGAAGACACCCCAAAGTATTGATCTAGGCCCATTTTGGTATATTTCATGCCACCATTTCACCGCCAAATGCAATCAAATAAAAAAAAATGTTCACTTTTTCACAATTTTGTTCACAAACTTTAGGTTTCTCACTGAAATGATTTACAAACAACTTGTGCAATTATGGCATAAATGGTTGTAAATTCTTCTCTGGGATCCCCTTTGTTCAGAAATAGCAGACATGTATGGCTTTTGTTGTTGCTTTTTGGTAATTAGAAGGGCGCTAAATGCCACTGCGCACCACACGTGTATTATGCCCAGCAGTGAAGGGGTTAATTAGGGAGCATGTAGGGAGCTTCTAGGGTTAATTTTAGCTTTAATTTAGTGTAGTAGACAACCCAAAGTATTGATCTAGGCCCATTTTGGTATATTTCATGCCACCATTTCACCGCCAGATGCGATCAAATTAAAAAAAACGTAATATTTTTCACAATTTTAGGTTTCTCACTGAAATCATTTACAAGCAGCTTGTGCAATTATGGCACAAATGGCTGTAAATGCTTCTCTGGGATCCCCTTTGTTCAGAAATAGCAGACATATATGTCTTTGGCATTGCTTTTTGGTAATTAGAAGGCCGCTAAATGCCGCTGCGCATCACACGTGTATTATGGCTAGCAGTGAAGGGGTTAATTAGGTAGCTTGTAGGGAGCTTGCAGGGTTAATTTTAGCTTTAGTGTAGAGATAAGCCTCCCATCTGACACATCACACCCCCTGATCCCTCCCAAACAGCTCCCTTCCCTCCCCCACCCCACAATTGTCCCCGCCATCTTAAGTACTGGCAGAAAGTCTGCCAGTACAAAAATAAAGGGAATCTTTGTTGTTGTTGTTTTTAAATTGTATAGCATATTTACATATGCTGCTGTGTAGTATCCCCCTTATCCCCCAACCTCCCTGATACCCCCCAAACACCTCTCTAAACGTCCCCCTCTGACTTTTTGGGGGCCATCTTGGGTACTGGCAGCTATCTGCCAGTACCCAGTTTGCAGAAAAAAATGTTTTCTGGGGTTTTTTTTCACAGTTTTTTTTCTGTAGTGTAGCTTCCCTCCCACATACTAACCCAACACCCCCTGATTTAGCTTTTATTTTTAAAAAATTTCAGCGGTATAAACTTGATTACCTATCCTATTACCAATAATATTTTCTGTAGTGCAGCGTTCCCACCCGCTCCCTCCCCGTGTACGCGCCCGCCCCCTCCCTATCGTGCACGTGCGCGCGCCCGGACATCCCCACCCACGATCCCGCCCCCCTGCACATCTCCAGGGCCATCGATGGCCGCCACCCGCCTCCCGGTACTGCTCCCACCCACCAACGAAGGAAGCCACCGGATCTCCGGTGCAGAGAGGGCCACAGAGTGGCTCTCACTGCATCGGATGGCCATACATTGTTATTGCAGGATGCCTCCATATTGAGGCATCACTGCAATAACCAGAAAGCAGCTGGAAGCGAGCAGGATCGCTTCCAGCTGCTTTCCACACCGAGGACGTGCAGGGTACGTTCTCAGGCATTAACTGCCTTTTTTTTGAGGACATACCCTGCACGTCCTCGGTCGTTAAGGGGTTAAATAACATTTATATCTAGGCTCCTTAAGTATTATTCTACAAATTGGTTATTAGGTCAGAGCATAAGTTAGATATAAAAAGTGTTGGTTATACAAAACTGGGGCATGGCTAATAAAGTGATTATCTGTCTTTAAAACAAACAAATTCAGGTAGACTACATTATATATGCAATACACAGCTTAAATGCCTCTTGGTTTTAAAACCTCTTGTTCAATAGTTTTAAATTTACTTAGCCAGTATGTATAGTATATATATATATATATATAACATTACTATATCTTAGCGTTGAAATTGATATATGTTACCACACTTTTAACCCTACAGCATGTTATCAAACAGACCCTTTTATAGTGTCATATATACCTCAGGGGGGATATTTACTAGCCTGGGGTTACCCTCTACAAATCACTTATTAAACTTTAGAGTCCTTTAGTGTGTATATTTTACATAAAGTACAAAACAGTTCTGCTGTTTTTACTACTGTGGTTCCACTCTCTGGGCTCTCTTTGAATTATAAAAATATTTTTGTTCAGGGAAAGCCTTCAACTTATTTATTATATTGATGTTTGTCCCATCGAGTGTTCTAGGTTTTAAGCACTCCTCATTTTGATAGACGTTGTTACTAAGCCTTTTTCCTCCCCACTGGCCATCACTCAGGATCTTTTTCCAGAAGAGACTGTGTTCCCAGTCCTCAGGATAGCTATGGGCTAGGAGGAAACGGGGGGGAGAAGACAGTCAATGCCAGGCCCTACTCTCCTTTATAACTAAAGTGTGGGTATACACCTTCCCCCCCCTTCTGTACCCAGTCTCCAGGCGGGTCAAGAGAATAAACTGTTTTCAGTATAAAAGTTAGTATGTCTACACTTATCTTGGTTGAGGGTGATTTCAGCCTCTGTGGCCCTTCCGATCAACAGGCGCTGTCCTCCTGTAGCAGCCCTTGTACTATTGACTTGATGGGAGGCAGAAGTGGATATTATGCACAGGATCCAAGAAGGTCCCTTCCTGAGCCGGTGAGCTGAGTGTTTCATCACCTTTTCTCCAGTACCAGGAAAACAGAATTTATGCTTACCTGATAAATTACTTTCTCCAACGGTGTGTCCGGTCCACGGCGTCATCCTTACTTGTGGGGATATTCTCTTCCCCAACAGGAAATGGCAAAGAGCCCAGCAAAGCTGGTCATATGATCCCTCCTAGGCTCCGCCTACCCCAGTCATTCGACCGACGTACAGGAGGAAATATGCATAGGAGAAACCATATGATACCGTGGTGACTGTAGTTAGAGAAAATAATTCATCAGACCTGATTAAAAAAACCAGGGCGGGCCGTGGACCGGACACACCGTTGGAGAAAGTAATTTATCAGGTAAGCATAAATTCTGTTTTCTCCAACATAGGTGTGTCCGGTCCACGGCGTCATCCTTACTTGTGGGAACCAATACCAAAGCTTTAGGACACGGATGAAGGGAGGGAGCAAATCAGGTCACCTAAATGGAAGGCACCACGGCTTGCAAAACCTTTCTCCCAAAAATAGCCTCTGAAGAAGCAAAAGTATCAAATTTGTAAAATTTGGCAAAAGTGTGCAGTGAAGACCAAGTCGCTGCCTTACAAATCTGGTCAACAGAAGCCTCGTTCTTGAAGGCCCATGTGGAAGCCACAGCCCTAGTGGAGTGAGCTGTGATTCTTTCAGGAGGCTGCCGTCCGGCAGTCTCATAAGCCAAACGGATAATGCTTTTAAGCCAAAAGGAAAGAGAGGTAGAAGTTGCTTTTTGACCTCTCCTTTTACCAGAATAAACAACAAACAAAGAAGAAGTTTGTCTGAAATCTTTAGTGGCCTCTAAATAGAATTTTAGAGCACGGACTACGTCCAAATTGTGTAACAAACGTTCCTTCTTTGAAACTGGATTCGGGCACAAAGAAGGTACAACTATCTCCTGGTTAATATTCTTGGTGGAAACAACTTTCGGAAGAAAACCAGGCTTAGTACGTAAAACCACCTTATCTGCATGGAACACCAGATAGGGCGGAGAACACTGCAGCGCAGATAACTCAGAAACTCTTCTAGCAGAAGAAATTGCAACCAAAAACAAAACTTTCCAAGATAATAACTTAATATCTACGGAATGTAAGGGTTCAAACGGAACCCCTTGAAGAACTGAAAGAACTAGATTAAGACTCCAGGGAGGAGTCAAAGGTCTGTAAACAGGCTTGATTCTAACCAGAGCCTGAACAAACGCTTGAACGTCTGGCACAGCTGCCAGCCTTTTGTGAAGTAAAACAGATAATGCAGAAATCTGTCCCTTCAGAGAACTTGCAGATAATCCCTTCTCCAGACCCTCTTGTAGAAAGGATAAAATCCTAGGAATTTTTATCTTGTTCCACGGGAATCCTTTAGATTCACACCAACAGATATATTTTTTCCATATCTTATGGTAAATTTTTCTAGTCACAGGCTTTCTAGCCTGAATCAGAGTATCAATTACAGAATCTGAAAACCCACGCTTTGATAAAATCAAGCGTTCAATCTCCAAGCAGTCAGTTGGAGAGAAACCAGATTTGGATGTTCGAATGGACCTTGAACAAGAAGGTCCTGTCTCAAAGGTAGCTTCCATGGTGGAGCCGATGACATATTCACCAGGTCTGCATACCAAGTCCTGCGTGGCCACGCAGGAGCTATCAAAATCACCGAAGCCCTCTCCTGGTTGATCCTGGCTACCAGCCTGGGAATGAGAGGAAACGGTGGGAAAACATAAGCTAGGTTGAAGGTCCAAGGTGCTACTAGTGCATCCACTAGAGTCGCCTTGGGATCCCTGTATCTGGACCCGTAACAAGGAACCTTGAAGTTCTGACGAGACGCCATCAGATCCATGTCTGGAATGCCCCATAATTGAGTTATTTGGGCAAAGATTTCCGGGTGGAGTTCCCACTCCCCCGGATGGAATGTCTGACGACTCAGAAAATCCGCTTCCCAATTTTCCACTCCTGGGATGTGGATTGCAGACAAGTGGCAGGAGTGATCCTCCGCCCATTGAATTATCTTGGTCACTTCCTCCATCGCCAGGGAACTCCTTGTTCCCCCCTGATGGTTGATATATGCAACTGTTGTCATGTTGTCTGATTGAAACCTTATGAATTTGGCCTTTGCTAGATGAGGCCAAGCTTTGAGAGCATTGAATATCGCTCTCAGTTCCAGAATGTTTATCGGGAGAAGAGATTCTTCCCGAGACCATAGACCCTGAGCTTTCAGGGGTTCCCAGACCGCGCCCCAGCCCACCAGACTGGCGTCGGTCGTGACAATGACCCACTCTGGTCTGCGGAAGCTCATTCCCTGTGACAGGTTGTCCAGGATTAGCCACCAACGGAGTGAATCTCTGGTCCTTTGATCTACTTGAATCGTCGGAGACAAGTCTGTATAATCCCCATTCCACTGTCTGAGCATGCACAGTTATAATGGTCTTAGATGAATTCGTGCAAAAGGAACTATGTCCATTGCTGCAACCATCAATCCTATTACTTCCATGCACTGCGCTATGGAAGGACGAAGAACAGAATGAAGAACTTGACAAGAGCTTAGAAGTTTTGATTTTCTGACCTCTGTCAGAAAAATTCTCATTTCTAAGGAGTCTATTATTGTTCCCAAGAAGGGAACTCTTGTTGACGGGGAAAGAGAACTTTTTTCTATGTTTACTTTCCATCCGTGAGATCTGAGAAAGGCTAGGACGATGTCCGTATGAGCCTTTGCTTTTGACCGAGACGACGCTTGAATCAGGATGTCGTCCAAGTACGGTACTACTGCAATGCCCCTTGGTCTTAGAACCGCTAGAAGGGACCCTAGTATCTTTGTGAAAATTCTCGGAGCAGTGGCTAATCCGAATGGAAGTGCCACAAACTGGTAATGCTTGTCCAGAAAAGCGAACCTTAGGAACTGATGATGTTCCTTGTGGATAGGAATATGGAGGTACGCATCCTTTAAATCCACCGTGGTCATAAATTGACCTTCCTGGATGGTAGGAAGGATCGTTCGAATGGTTTCCATTTTGAACGATGGAACCCTGAGAAATTTGTTTAGGATCTTGAGATCTAGAATTGGTCTGAATGTTCCCTCTTTTTTGGGAACTATGAACAGGTTGGAGTAAAACCCCATCCCTTGTTCTCTTATTGGAACTGGATGAATTACTCCCATCCTTAACAGGTCTTCTACACAATGTAAGAATGCCTGTCTTTTTATTTGGTTTGAAGATAATTGAGACCTGTGGAACCTTCCCCTTGGGGGTAGTTCCTTGAATTCCAGGAGATAACCTTGAGAAACTATTTCTAGTGCCCAAGGATCCTGAACATCTCTTGCCCAGGCCTGAGCAAAGAGAGAAAGTCTGCCCCCCACCAGATCCGGTCCCGGATCGGGGGCCATCCCTTCATGCTGTTTTGGTAGCAGTGGCAGGCTTCTTGGCCTGCTTACCCTTGTTCCAGCCTTGCATCGGTCTCCAGGCTGGTTTGGGTTGAGAAGTATTACCCTCTTGCTTAGAGGATGTAGAAGTAGAGGCTGGTCCGTTTCTGCGAAAGGGACGAAAATTAGGCTTATTTCTAGCCTTAAAAGACCTATCCTGAGGAAGGGCGTGGCCCTTTCCTCCGGTGATGTCTGAAATAATCTCTTTCAAATCAGGACCAAACAGTGTTTTGCCCTTGAAAGGGATGTTAAGCAATTTTGTCTTGGAAGACACATCCGCTGACCAAGACTTTAGCCAGAGCGCTCTGCGCGCCACGATAGCAAACCCTGAATTTTTCGCCGCTAATCTCGCTAATTGCAAAGCGGCATCTAGAATAAAAGAGTTAGCCAATTTAAGTGCATGAACTCTGTCCATAACCTCCTCATACGAAGATTCTTTATTGAGCGACTTTTCTAGTTCTTCGAACCAGAAACACGCTGCCGTAGTGACAGGAACAATGCATGAAATTGGTTGAAGAAGGTAACCTTGCTGAACAAACATTTTTTTAAGCAAACCCTCTAATTTTTTATCCATAGGATCTTTAAAAGCACAACTATCTTCTATGGGAATAGTAGTGCGTTTGTTTATTGTAGAGACCACCCCCTCGACCTTAGGGACTGTCTGCCATAAGTCCTTTCTGGGGTCGACTATAGGAAATAATTTCTTAAATATAGGGGGAGGCACAAAAGGTATGCCGGGCCTTTCCCATTCCTTGTTTACTATGTCCGCCACCCGCTTGGGTATAGGAAAAACATCGGGGGGCACCGGAACCTCTAGGAACTTGTCCATCTTACATAATTTCTCTGGAATGACCAAATTGTCACAATCATCCAGAGTAGATAATACCTCCTTAAGCAGTGCGCGGAGATGTTCTAATTTAAATTTAAATGTTACAACATCAGGTTCAGCTTGTTGAGAAATTTTTCCTGAATCTGAAATTTCTCCCTCAGACAAAACCTCCCTCCTGGCCCCTTCAGATTGGTGTGAGGGTATGTCAGAAGCGTTATCATCAGCGTCCTCTTGCTCTTCAGTGTTTAAAACAGAGCAATCGCGCTTTCTTTGATAAGTAGGCATTTTAGATAAAATATTTGCAATAGAATTATCCATAACAGCCGTTAATTGTTGCATAGTAATAAGTATTGGCGCACTAGATGTACTAGGGGCCTCTTGTGTGGGCAAAACTGGTGTAGACACAGAAGGGGGTGATGCAGTACCATGCTTACTCCCCTCATCTGAAGAATCATCTTGGGCACTATTATTATCTGTGGCATCATTGTCCCTACTTTGTTTGGACACCATGTCACAATTATCACATATATTTAAATGGGGAGACACATTGGCTTTCATACATATAGAACATAGTTTATCTGATGGTTCAGACATGTTAAACAGGCTTAAACTTGTCAACAAAGCACAAAAAAACGTTTTAAAATAAAACCGTTACTGTCACTTTAAATTTTAAACAGAACACACTTTATTACTGAATATGCGAAAAAATATGAAGCAATTGTTCAAAATTCACCAAAATTTCACCACAGTGTCTTAAAGCCTTAAAAGTATTGCACACCAAATTTGAAAGCTTTAACCCTTAAAATAACGGAACCGGAGCCGTTTTTACATTTAACCCCTATACAGTCCCAGGAATCTGCTTTGCTGAGACCCAACCAAGCCCAGAGGGGAATACGATACCAAATGACGCCTTCTATAAGCTTTTTCAGTGGATCTTAGCTCCTCACACATGCATCTGCATGCCTTGCCTTCCAAAAACAACTGCGCATTAGTGGCGCGAAAATGAGGCTCTGCCTATGACTAGAGAAGGCCCCCATCTGAAAAAGGTGTCCATACAGTGCCTGCCGTTTTTTAACAACAATCCCCAAGATTATAATAACTATAAAGCGCTATAATCTGTCAAATATGCTTAGCAAGTAATCGTTTTAGCCCAGAAAAATGTCTACCAGTTTTTTAAGCCCTTATAAAGCCCTTATTCTTATACTTAATCTAAGAAAATGGCTTACCGGTCCCCATAGGGAAAATGACAGCCTTCCAGCATTACCAAGTCGTGTTAGAAATGTGGCCATCATACCTCAGGCAGAAAAGTCTGCCAACTGCTTCCCCCAACTGAAGTTACTTCATCTCAACAGTCCTGTGTGGAAACAGCAATCGATTTTAGTAACGTTTGCTAAAATCATCTTCCTCTCACAAACAGAAATCTTCTTCTCTTTTCTGTTTCAGAGTAAATAGTACATACCAGCACTATTTTAAAATAACAAACACTTGATTGAAGAATAAAAACTACATTTAAACACCAAAAAACTCTTAGCCATCTCCGTGGAGATGTTGCCTGTGCAACGGCAAAGAGAATGACTGGGGTAGGCGGAGCCTAGGAGGGATCATATGACCAGCTTTGCTGGGCTCTTTGCCATTTCCTGTTGGGGAAGAGAATATCCCCACAAGTAAGGATGACGCCGTGGACCGGACACACCTATGTTGGAGAAACTGGTGTCTGAGCACTCTCCATGCTACTACCGCTCACCATTCACTTTGTGGGTCCTGGTGGATAGCGTGTACCTCCCGGGACTCAGTTAGCTACCTCGGCAGCAGGTTCTCCCAGCCCGGTGCAGGCTGGCTTCAGATAGCTACCGGTCACTGCTCCGGCTTTTACGGGTCCTAGGCTGGGTTGTTTTGGGCCCATCTATAGGCACTCAATGCCGTGGCGTCTGCTCAGGCCTCCAGATAAAGGCAGCGTTCTCACGCAGAACTGGCCTGAATGAATTTTCTTTATTTGGTACAATGAATAGATTAGAATAAAACCCCAGACCCTGTTCCTGAAACGGGACTGGTATGATTACCCCTGAAAGCTCCAGGTCTGAAACATACTTCAGAAAAGCCTGAGCCTTTACTGGATTTGCTGGGATGCGTGAAAGAAAAAAAATCTTCTCACAATCTTCAGGTCTTACTCTGAATCCTATTTGGTACCCTTGAGAGACAATACTCTGAATCCATTGATTTTGGACAGAATCTGCCCAAATGTTTTGGAATAATCTTAATCTGCCCCCTACCATCTGAGCTGGAATGAGGGCTGCAACTTCATGCAGACTTGGGGGCTGACTTTGGTTTCTTAAATGGTTTGTATTTACTCCAACTTGAAGGTTTCCAATTGGAACCAGATTCTTTGGGGGGAAGGATTCGGTTTCTGTTCCTTTTTTTGTCGAAAAGAACGAAAATGGTTAGAAGCTTAAGATTTACCCTTAGCTCTTTTATCCTGAGGCCAAAAAACTCCCTTCCCCCCAGTGACAGTTGAAATAATCGAATCCAACTGAAAACCAAATAACTTATTACCTTGGAAAGAAAGAGATAGTAATTTAGACTTAGATACCATGTCAGCATTCCAATATTTGAGCCACAAAGCTCTTCTAGCTAAAATAGCTAAAGACATAGATTTAACATCAATTTTGATGATATAAAAAATGGCATCACAGATAAAATTAGCATGTTGAAGCAAGCAAACAATGCTAGACAAATCAGGATCCATTTCCTGTTGCGCTAAGCTTTCCAACCAAAAAGTTGATGCAGCTGCAACATCGGCCATAGAAATAGCAGGCCTGAGAAGATAGCCAGAATATAAATAAGCTTTCCATAGATAAGATTCAAGTTTTCTATCTAAAGGGTCTTTAAATGAAGCACTATCTTCCATAGGAATATTAGTACGTTTAGCAAGAGTAGAAATAGTCCCATCAACTTTGGGGATCTTTTCCCAAAACTCCAATCTAACTGCTGGCAAAGGATACAATTTTTTAAACCTTGAAGAAGGAATAAAAGTACCAGGTCTATTCCATTCCTTAGAAATGATATCAGAAATAGCATCAGGAACTGGAAAAACCTCTGGAGTAACCACAGGAGGTTTATAAACAGAATTTAAACGTTTACTAGTTTTGATATCAAGAGGACTAGTTTTCTCAATATCCAATGTAATCAACACCTCTTAACAAGGAACAAATATACTCAATTTTAAATAAATAAGTTGATTTGTCAGTGTCAATATCTGAGGAAGGATCTTTTAAATCAGATAGATCCTCATCAGGAGGAGGAAAATTCAGTATGTTGTCGGTCATTCGAAATTTAATCAACTTTGAGAAGTTTTAAAAAGACCTTTTACGTTTATTAGAAGGCTGGGTGGCAGACAAAGCCTTCTGAATCGCATCAGCAATAAAATCTTTTATATTCACAGGTATATCATGTACATTAGATGTTGAAGGAACAACAGACATTGTACTATTACTGATGGACACATTCTCTGCATGTAAAAGCTTATCATGATAACTATTACATACCACAGCTGGATATATAATCTCCACAAATGTACAACAAATGCACTTAGCTTTGCTAGAACTGTTATCAGGCAGCAGGGTTCCAACAGTGGTTTCTGAGACAGGATCAGATTGAGACATCTTGCAAATGTAAGAGAAAAAACATATAAAGCAAAATTATCAATTTCCTTATATGGCAGTTTCAGGAATGGGGAAAAAAAAAATGCAAACAGCATAGCCCTGACATAGAAAAAGGCAAGATGCATATAGGAATGGGGTTTTAAATAATGAAATTGTTTGGCGACAAGAATGACGCACAACGCAAACTGAAATTTTTTTGGCGCCAACAACATCCGGAAATGACACACTCGCGTCATTGTAGACGCAACCTTGTGCAAGGAACTCGGCGTCAACTAAGACGCCGGAAATTACGAATTTGCATCATCGTACGAACATTCGCGCCAAGAATGACGCAATAAACTTTGGCATTTTGCGCCCTCGCGAGCCTAATTTTGCCAGCGAAATTTAATGAAAAAGCAGTCAATTGAAAAAAATACTATACCCCAGGTAAGAAAAATATTTTCCTAAATATGAAACTGATAGTCTGCAAAAGGAAATATACATAAACCTGACTCATGGCAAATATAAGTAAAATACATAAATTTAGAACTTTATATTAATGCATAAAGTGCCAAATCATAGTTGAGCGTGTCTTAAATAATGAAAATATACTTCCTGAAAGACACCCATCCACATATAGCTAAACCAGTACTGAAACAGTTATCAGTAGAGGTCATGGAATATGATAGTATATCGTCGATCTGAATAAGGGAGGTAGGAGATGAATCTCTACGACCAATAACAGAGAACCTATGAAATCGATCTCCAGCGAGGAAAACCATTGCATTCAAAAGGTGATACTCCCTTCACATCCCTCTGACATTCACTGTACTCTGAGAGAAATCGGGCTTCAAAATGCTGAGAAGCGCATATCAACGTAGAAATCTAACCAAAAACTTACTTCACCACCTACATAGGAGGCAAAGTTTGTAAAACTGAATTGTGGGTGTGGTGTATTTATAGGCATTTTGAGGTTTGGGAAACTTTGCCTCTCCTGGTAGGATTGTATATCCCATACGTCACTAGTTCATGGACTCTTGCCAATTACATGAAAGAAATAGCACTTACCTCCAGACTGCCAGGCAGCAAGGCAGTTTAATAGGCTTGCAAGGATTCCTTCCTAACAGGGACCTGAGAATAAAATAAAAAGACCAAGTAAACCTACTAGTCTTTATCAATAAAGGGGCAACATCACATCTTGAGAGGCAGAGGAGAGTATACCCCCAAGTTCCCAAAAACTTAAAAGCCACCACAGCTCTACTGAAGAGACTGACGTGGAATACAGCTAAACCCCCAAGGAAAAACAAAACAAAACAAACTTCCTCTGTTTGAAAAATAAAAAACTCTTAATTGAAGAATCAGACACCTAACTTTACCACCTCCATGCACTACAACAAAGAGAATGACTGGGGGTTGTGGGTAAGGGGAGTGGTATTTAACAGCTTTGTTGTGGTGCTCTTTGCCTCATCCTGCAGGCCAGGAGTGATATTCCCAATAGAAATTATGATGATCCATGGACTCACTGTGTCATTAGAAAGTAACATTTACTTTCATGAGCGATCTCATTACTATGTTCCTCCCTGCATGGTCACCAGCTGATTGAAAACAATAGTCCGCCTCCTATGATTTTCATTTTACCTGATTTATGTGTGACAATATTGCATTAGTGTTCTTTATGGTTTTTCAATCATTTTTATGTAACTGGCCTATATGTCCTCATGCCATGGGTCATACTATTTAAAGGCATGTCAATTTCATATTTATGTGTAATTTATGTGTTATTAGCCACCTAAATTCTTTGTTTTTCAATCATTATGACATACTTGGCTCATGAGGTCTCCATATTATAAGCTATTTATGATATATAATATGTCAAGTTACTAGAGTGACCCTTGCTAC
>NC_069500.1:822386252-822431252 GCF_027579735.1 Bombina bombina | reverse complement strand
CCCAAAAGCGGCCTCAGCCGAGGCAAAAGTGTCAAATTTGTAGAATTTTGAAAAAGTGTGAAGAGAGGACCAAGTTGCAGCCTTGCAAATCTGTTCCACAGAAGCTTCATTTTTGAATGCCCATGAGGAAGCAACAGCCCTCGTGGAATGAGCCATAACTCTCTCAGGTGGCTGCTGTCCAGCAGTCTTATATGCAAAACGTATGATACTCTTCAACCAAAAAGAAAGAGAAGTAGCCGTAGCTTTCTGTCCCTTACGTTTTCCTGAGAAAATCACAAACAAAGAAGAAAACTGACAAAAGTCCTTAGTCGCCTGCAGGTAAAACTTTAAAGCACGGACCACATCCAAATTGTGCAGAAGACGTTCTTTCAGAGTAGCAGGATTAGGACACAAAGAAGGAACAACAATCTCCTGATTAATGTTCCAATCAGAAACAATCTTAGGAAGAAACCCTAATTTAGTACGTAAAGTTACCTTATCTGAATGAAAAATAAGATAAGGAGACTCATACTGCAATGCAGAGAGCTCAGACACTCTCCGAGCAGAAGAAATAGCAACAAGAAATAAAACCTTCCAAGATAACAACTTAATATCTAAGGAATGCATGGGCTCAAACGGAGCCCCTTGAAGAACTTTGAGAACTAAATTAAGACGCCATGGAGAAGTAACTGGTTTGAACACAGGTCTGATCCTAACCAAGGCCTGACAAAATGATTGTACATCTGGGACATCCAGATGTTTGTGTAACAAAATAGATAAGGCAGAAATTTGACCCTTTAGGGAACTTGTCGATAATCCTTTCTCCAAACCCTCTTGGAGAAAAGATAAAATTCTAGGAATCCTTAATCTACTCCATGAGTAGCCCTTGGATTCACACCAATAGAGATATTTACGCCATATCTTATGGTAAATATTCCTAGTTACAGGCATACGAGCCTGAATCATGGTCTCTATGACCGAGTCAGAAAACCTCTGCTTGGATAAAAACATAATTTATGTAAGAACTTACCTGATAAATTCATTTCTTTCATATTGGCAAGAGTCCATGAGCTAGTGGTATTGGATATACAATCCTACCAGGAGGGGAAAAGTTTCCCAAACCTCAAAATGCCTATAAATACACCCCTCACCACACCCACAATTCAGTTTAACGAATAGCCAAAAAGTGGGGTGATAAAGGAGTAAAAAACATCAAAGGAATTTGGAAATAATTGTGCTTTATACAAAAAAATCATAACCACCATAAAAAGGGTGGGCCTCATGGACTCTTGCCAATATGAAAGAAATGAATTTATCAGGTAAGTTCTTACATAAATTATGTTTTCTTTCATGTAATTGGCAAGAGTCCATGAGCTAGTGACGTATGGGATAGCAATACCCAAGATGTGGAACTCCACACAAGAGTCACTAGAGAGGGAGGGATAAAAATAAAAACAGCCATTTTCCGCTGAAAAAAAAATAAATAATCCACAACCCAAAAAATAAAGTTTATTCTCATAAATGAAAGGAAAAAACTTAATTCAAAAGCAGAAGAATCAAACTGAAACAGCTGCCTGAAGAACTTTTCTACCAAAAACTGCTTCTGAAGAAGCAAATACATCAAAAACGGTAGAATTTAGTAAATGTATGCAAAGAAGACCAAGTTGCTGCTTTGCAAATCTGATCAACTAAAGCTTCATTCCTAAAAGCCCACGAAGTAGAGACTGATCTAGTAGAATGAGCTGTAATTCTCTGAGGCGGGGCTTGACCCGACTCCAAATATGCTTGATGAATCAAAAACTTTAACAAAAAGCCAAGGAAACAGCAGAAGCCTTCTGACCTTTCCTAGAACCAGAAAATATAACAAATAGACTAGAAGTCTTCCTGAAATCTTTAGTAGCTTCAACATATTTCAAAGCTCTTACCACATCCAAAGAATGTAAGGATCTCGCCAAAGAATTCTTAGGATTAGGACACAAGAAAGGGACAACAATTTCTCTATTAATGTTGTTAGAATTCACAACCTTAGGTAAGAATTTAAATGAAGTTCGCAAAACCGCCTTATCCTGATGGAAAATCAGAAAAGGATATTCACAAGAGAGCGGATAATTCAGAAACTCTTCTAGCAGAAGAGATGTCCAAAAGAAAACACTTTCCAAGAAAGTAGTTTAATGTCCAAAGAATGCATAGGCACAAAACGGAGGAGCCTGCAAAGCCTTCAAAACTAAATAAAGACCCCAGGGAGGAGAGATTGATTTAATGACAGGCTTGATACGAAGAAAAGCCTGCACAAAACAATGAATATCAGGAAGTTTAGCAATCTTTCTGTGAAATAAAACAGAAAGAGGAACTTGCAGACAAACCTTTATCCAAACCATCCTGAAGAAACTGTAAAATTCTAGGAATTCTAAAAGAATGCAAAGATAATTTATGAGAAGAACACCATGAAATGTAAGTCTTCCAAACTCGATAATAAATCTTTCTAGAAACAGATTTATGAGCCTGCAACATAGTATTAATCACTAAGTCAGAGAAACCACTATGACTAAGCATTCAATCTCCATACCTTCAAATTTAATAATTTGAGATCCTGATGGAAAAACGGACCTTGAGATAAAAGGTCTGGCCTTAGTGGAAGTGGCCAAGGTTGGCAACTAGACATCAGGACAAGATCTGCATACCAAAACCTGTGAGGCCATGCTGGAACTACCAGCAGCACAAATGATTGCTCCATGATGATGATCTTGGAAATCACTCTTGGAAGAACTAGAGGCGGGAAAATATAAGCAGGTTGATAACACCAAGGAAGTGTCAATGCATCTACTGCTTCCGCCTGAAGATCCCTGGACAGGTACCTGGGAAATTTTTTGTTTAGATGAGATGCCATCAGATCTATTTCTGGAAGCCCCCACATCTGAACAATTTGAGAAAACACATCTGGGTGGAGAGACCATTCTCCCGGATGTAAAGTCTGACGACTGAGGTAATCCGCTTCCCAATTGTCTATACCTGAGATATGAACCGCAGAAATTAGACAGGAGCTGGATTCCGCCCAAACAAGTATCCAAGATACTTCTTTCATAGCTTGAGGACTGTGAGTCCCACCCTGATGATTGACATATGCCACAGTTGTGACATTGTCTGTCTGAAAACAATTGAACGGTTCTCTCTTCAACAGAGGCCAAAATGGAAGAGCCCTGAGAATCGCACGGAGTTCTAAAATATTGATTGGTAATCTCGCCTCCTTGAGATTTCTAAACTCCTTGTGCTGTCAGAGATCCCCAAACAGCTCCCCAACCTGAAAGACTTGCATCTGTAGTGATCACAGTCCAGGTTGGACGGATGAAAGAGGCCCCTAAAATTATACGATGGTGATCTAAACACCAAGTCAGAGAAAGTCGAACATTGGGATTTAAGGATATTAATTGTGATATCCTTGTATATTCCCTGCACCATTGGTTCAGCATACAAAGCTGGAGAGGTCTCATATGAATACGAGCAAAGGGGATCGCGTCCAATGCTGCAGTCATGAGACCTAAAACGTTCATGCACATAGTTACTGAAGGGAATGACTGAGACTGAAGTTTCCGACAGGCTGCAACCAATTTCAAACGTCTCGTCTGTTAGAGACAAAGTCATGGACACTGAATCTATCTGGAAACCTAAAAAGGTTACCCTTGTCTGAGGAATCAAAGAACTTTTTTGGTAAATTGGTCCTCCAACCATGTCTTCGAAGAAACAACACTAGTTGATTCGTGTTAGATTCTGCGAGTACCAAGATATCGTCCAAATAAGGAAATACAGCAATACCCCGCTCTCTGATTACAGAGAGTAGGGCACCTAGAACCTTTGAAAAGATTCTTGGAGCTGTCGCTAGGCCAAAAGGAAGAGCGTCAAATTGGTAATGCTTGTCTAGAAAAGAGCATCTCAGGAACTGATAATGATCTGGATGAATCAGAATATGAAGATATGCATCCTGTAAGTCTATTGTGGACATACAATGACCTTGCTGAACAAAAGGCAGAATAGTCTTTATAGTCTGAATGAATTCTCTTTCTTTGGGACAATGAATAGATTTGAATAAAACCCCAGTCCCTGTTCCTGAAACGGAACTGGCATGATTACCCCTGATAACTCCAGGTCTGAAACACACTTCAGAAAAGCCTGAGCCTTTACTGGGTTTACAGGAATGCGTGAGAGAAAAAATCTTATCACAGGCGGTCTTACTCTGAATCCTATTCTGTACCCCTGAGAGACAATACTATAAATCCAATGATTTTGGACCGAATTGATCCAAACATCTTTGAAAAATTTTAATCTGCCCCCTACCAGCTGAGCTGGAATGAGGGCCGCACCTTCATGCGGACTTGGGGGCTGGTTTTGATCTCTTAAATGGCTTGGATTTATTCCAATTTGAAGAAGGTTTCCAATAGGAAGCAGATTCCTTGGGGGAAGGATTAGGTTTCTGTTCCTTATTTTGACGAAAGGAACGAAAAACGGTTAAAAAGCTTTAGGATTTACCCTTAGGTTTTTTATCCTGAGGCAAAAAAAACTACCTTCCCCCCAGTAACAGTTTAAATTATTGAATCCAACTGAGAACCAAATAATTTATTACCTTGGAAAGAAAGAGATAGCAATCTGGATTTAGAAGTCCTATCAGCATTCCAAGATTTGAGCCACAAAGCTCTTCTAGCTAAAATAGCTAAAGACATAGATTTAACATGAATTTTGAGAATATCAAAAATGGCATCACAAATGAATTTATTAGCATGTTGAATAAACTTAATGCTAGACAAATCATGATCCGATACTTGTTGCGCTAAAGTATCCAACCAAAAAGTTGAAGCAGCTGCAACATCAGCCAAAGAAATTGCAGGCCTAAGAAGATGACCTGAATATAAATAAGCTTTCCTTAGAAAAGATTCAAGTTTCCTATCTAAAGGATCTTTAAAAGAAGTACTATCTTCCGTAGGAATAGTAGTATGTTTAGCAAGAGTAGAAATAGCCCCATCAACTTTGGGGATCTTTTCCCAAAACTCCAATCTAACGTCTGGCAAAGGATACAATTTTTTAAACCTTGAAGAAGGAAAAAAAGAAGTACCAGGCCTATTCTATTCCTTAGAAATCATATCAGAAATAGCATCAGGAACTGGAGAAACATCTGGAATAACCACAGGAGGTTTATAAACAGAATTTAAATGTTAACTAGTTTTAATATCAAGAGGACTAGTTTCCTCCATATCCAATGTAATCAACACTTTTTTTTAACAAACTAATATACTCCAATTTAAATAAGAGGATTTATCAGTGTCAATATCTGAGGCAGGATCTTCTGAAACAGATAGATCCTCATCAGAGAAGGATAATTCAGTATGTTGCTGGTCATTTTAAAACTTCTCATAAGGTTGATGAAATTTCAAAGACCTTTTACGTTTATTAGAAGGCGGAATGGCAGACAAAGCCTTCTGAATAGAATCAGAAATAAAAATAAAAAAAATTACAGGTATATCTTGTGCATCAGATGTTGAGGGAACAGCAACAGGTAATGAACTACTACTGATGGATACATTATCTGCATGTAAAAGTTTATCATGACAACTATTACAAACCACAGCTGGAGGTATAATCTCCACAAGTTTACAACAAATGCACTTAGCTTTGGTAGAACTGTTATCAGGCAGCAGGGATCCAGCAGTGAATTCTGAGACAGGAACAGAATGAGACATCTTGCAAAAGTAAGAGGAAAAAAACATATAAAGCAAAATTATCAATTTCCTTATATGGCAGTTTCAGGAATGGGAAAAAATGCAAATAGAATAGCCCTCTGACATAGAAAAAGGCAAGAGGCAAAAAGGAATGGGGTCTAAAATAATGAAAATATTTGGCTTCAAGTATGACGCACAACAAACAGAAAAATATTTTTTGGTGCCAAAAACGTCCGGAAACGATGACGCAACCTTGTGAAAGGACCCAACTAAGACGCCGGAAATGACGAATTTACATCAACGAACGTAACTTTGCGCCAAAAAATTCTTGCGCCAAGAAAGATGCAATGATGCATTTTGCGCCCTCGCAAGCCTAATTTTGCCCACAATTTAGAAAAATGACAGTCAATTGAAAAAAAAGACTACACCCCAGGCAAGAAATACATTTCTAAAAAATGCATTTCCCAGATATGAAACTGACAGTCTGCAAAAGGAAATATACTGAAACCTGAATCATGGCAAATATAAGTACAATGCATATATTTAAAACTTTATATAAATACATAAAGTGCCAAACCATAGCTGAGAGTGTCTTAAGTAATAAAAAACATACTTACCTGAAGACACCCATACACATATAGCAGATAGCCAAACCAGTACTGAAACAGTTATCAGTAGAGGTTGATCTGAAAAGGGAGGTAGGAGATGAATCTCTACGAACGATAACAGAGAACCTATGAAATAGATCCAGTGAGGAAAACCATTGCATTCAATAGGTGATACTCCCTTCCAATTCCTCTGACAGGAAACAGGCTTCAAAAATACTGAGAAGCGCATATCAACGTAGAAATCTTAGCACAAACTTACTTCACCACCTCCATAGGAGGCAAAGTTTGTAAAACTGAATTGGGGGTGTGGTGAGGGGTGTATTTATAGGCATTTTGAGGTTTGGGAAACTTTGACCCTCCTGGTAGGATTGTATACGTCACTAGCTCATGGACTCTTCCCAATTACATGAAAGAAATTAAGCGTTCAATCTCCAAGCAGTCCGCTTCAGAGAAACTAGATTTGGGTGAAGAAAGGGCCCCTGAATTAGAAGGTCCTTCCTCAACGGAAGTCTCCAAGGTGGCATAGATGCCATGTCCACCAGATCTGCTACCAAATCCTGCGAGGCCAAGCCGGTGCTATGAGGATCACCGATGCCCTCTCCTGTTTGATTCGAGCAATGACCCGAGGAAGAAGAGCAAACGGAGGAAAAAAGGTATGCTAGACTGAAGGTCCAAGGGACCGCCAGAGCATCTATCAGCTCCGCCTGGGGGTCCCTGGACCTCGGCATTCTGTCGGGATGCCATGAGATCCAATTCCGGCTGACCCCACTTGAGAAACAGGTTTGAAAATACTTCCGGATGGAGTTCGCACTTCCCCGGATGAAAAAAGTCTGCCTGCTCAGGAAATCCACCTTCCAGTTGTCCACCCCTGGGATGTGGATCGCCAACCGACAGCAAGAGTGGGCTTCCGCCCACTGGATTATTCTGGTTACCTCGGTCATCGCTAAGGAACTCCTCGTTCCTCCCTGATGATTGATGTAAGTCACAGAAGTTATATTGTCCGACTGGAACCTGATAAACAGGACCGAGGCTAACTGAGGCCATGCCAGAAGAGCATTGAAGATCGCTCTCAGTTCCAGGATGTTTATAGGAAGAGCCGACTCTGACCGAGTCCAAACTCCCTGAGCTTTTAGGGAGCCCAGACTGCTCCCCACCCTAGAAGGCTGGCATCTGTTGTCACAATCACCCAAGATGGTCTGCGAAAGCAGGTTCCCTGGGAAAGGTGATCCCGGGACAACCACCATTGAAGAGAATCCTTTGTCTCCTTCTCCAGTAGTATTCGAGGAGACAAGTCCGCGTAATCTCTGTTCCATTGCCTGAGCATACTTAACTGCAGAGGTCTGAGGTGGAACCGAGCAAACGGGATGATGTCCATTGCCGCCACCATCAGCCCGATTAACACCATGCACTGAGCCATTGATGGCCGAGGAGTGGACTGAAGGACTAGACAAGTATTGATAATCTTTGATTTCCTGACATCTGTCAGAAAAATCTTCATAGACAGGGAATCTATTATGGTTCCTAAGAAAATTACCCTTGTATTTGGGACTAAAACTCTTTTCCAAATTTACCTTCGCAGGAAGGATAACACCATGTCGATGTGGGATCTTGCTTGTTGACAGGATGGCGTCTGGACTAGGATGTCGTCCAGATAGGGCGCCACTGCAATGCCCCGTGAGCGAAGCACCACCAACAGCGATCCCAGAACCTTTGTGAAAATTCTGGGAGCTGTGGCAAGACCGAAAGGAAGAGCCACGAACTGGAAGGGTTTGTCCAGGAAGCAAACCTTAGGAACTTGTGATGATCCCTGTGAATAGTAACATGTAGGTACGCGTCCTTTAAATCCACTGTTGTCATAAATTGACCCGCCCGGATCAAGGGAAGAATGGAACAAAATAGTTTCCATCTTGAAGGACGGTACCCTGAGAAATTTGTTTAGACTCTTGAGGTCTAAAATTGGTCTGAAGGTTCCCTCCTTTTTGGGAACCACGAACAGATTGGAATAAAAACCTTGACACTGTTCCTGTACAATCACTCCCAGGGCGGAGAGGTATCTTACGCAGTGTAAGAACGCCTCTCTCTTTGTCTGGTCTGCAGATAATTTTGTAAGTAGAAACCTGCCTCTGGGAGGAAAACTTTTGAACTCTAGTTTGTATCCCTGGGACACTATTTCTATTGCCCAGGGTTCCTGAACATCCCGAACCCAAGCCGGAGCGAAGAAGTAAAGTCTGCCCCCTACCAGATCCGGTCCCAGATCGGGGGCATGCTCTTCATGCTGTCTTGGATTCAATAGCAGGCTTCTTGGATTCTTTTCCCTTATTCCAAGACTGGTTGGGTCTCCATGCAGGTTTAGATTTTTCCTGCTTGGAGGAGGAAGAGGAAGAATTTCCATTGAAATTTCGAAAGGAACGAAAATTACTCTGTTGTCCATTTTGTTTGTTTCTCTTATCTTGAGGGAGAAGATGACCCTTACCTCCTGTGATATCAGAGATAATTTCCATCAGGCCAGGTCCAAACAAGGTCTTCCCCTTGTAAGGAATAGCCAGAAGCTTAGACTTAAAGGAAACATCCGCAGACCAAGGTTTTAACCATAAGGCTCTGCGAGCTAGAATAGAGAAACCCAAAATCGTAGCTCCCAGCTTGATAACTTGAAAGGAAGCATCCATAATAAAGGCATTAGCTAGTTTTAGAGCCTTTATCCTATCCTGGATCTCATCCAAAGAAGTTTCTGTCCTGAGGGCCTCAGACAGTGCATCAAACCAATACACTGCTGCACTAGTGACGGTAGCAATGCACACAGCTGGTTGCATTGCAGGCCCTGGTGTACATATTTTTATGAGTAAACCCTCTTAACTTTTTGTCCATAGGATCTTTGAAGGCACAACTATCCTCTACGGTGGAAACGGCCTCTTCCACCTTAGGCACTGTTTGCCAAGCCTCCTTGATAGAATTAGCTATGTGAAAAATCTTCTTAAAAATAGGAGAGGGAGAAAAAAAAGGTATGCCCGGTCTCTCCCATTCCTTAGCAATTATCTCAGAAGCTCGGTCAGGGACCGGAAACACGTCTGTCGAGGAAGGAACCTCAAAATATTTGTTCAGCTTGCTAGATTTTTAGGAACAACCACTACCGTGGAGTCACTGTCGTCCAAAGTAGCTAAAACCTCCCTAAGTAACAGACGGAGGTGTTCTATCTTAAACCTAAAATATACAACCTCAGTATCAGCAAGAGGAATTACACTTTCTGAATCTGAAATTTCATCTTCAGATGCTACAGCGGTATCCTTTTCGGGTTTTTGGGAGGGCACCACCGAAATTGCAACAATTGCGTTAGAAACCTCGCTTACTAAATGTCTGGTTTTCCTCTTACGTTTGCCCTGCAACATTAGAAAAGCAGACAATGCATCAGAAATTGTAGAAGACATGAGAGAAGCTATGTCTTTTAAGGTAACTCCAGCGGGAGCTAGAGCAAAAGTGCAGGGCACTGCTTGTGCGGGCGGTAAAATATGGGACCCTTAGGGAGAAAGCTGCGGCATATATTGAACCTCGTCATTAGGCATCCGCCTCAGAAAAATCTTTTCCCTATAATTTAAAGTCCTCTCAATACATGAGGGACAGAAAGGGATTGGTGGTTCCACATTAGCTTCAAAGCACAAGGAGCAAGCAACATTTTGTAAGGCCCTTTGATCCATACTTGTTCACAATTAACCCAATGTTCAATAAAAAAAAAATTTTTTATATCTGTTAAAAGTTTTTAAATAAAGACGTTACTGTCTCTTTAAATTCAAAGCGTTAACCTTTTTACCTTAAGATTTGCATTATCAAACTACCAATATAAGGCCAAAAAACACCCCTGCTACCATGCTGAGGTGCTCCTACCTGACAGGCAAACGGATGGTCTATACCACGTGTGTCCGTTCAGCGCTGCAGTAGAAATTTTCAATCCGGTGCTAGAAACACATGCTTTGCACAGACCATGCGTTTCTAGACAGCACTTCAGAAAATGTGTCGCAAATGTCACCCCGACCAAGGCGCAAGTGAATTGGCACAAACTCGGAAGACCCCTGCATCGCTTACAATAAGCGCCATCCAATATGTTCTGCTTATTACTCTTATGCTGTCCTTGTACATTAAACAATATTTCCTGCTTAAATAAAGTGAAAACCACCAGAGCCAAAAGCGATCCCCAGCCCCAGTGCCTGCACATAAATGCTGTCCCAATACCTCTCCAGACTAGGAGAGTTTTTAGTGTCCCAACATAAGTGCCTCTTCTATCCCTGTGCACTTAGTAACGATAATGGTGTGCTTACTCCTTTCTGAGTCCCCCCCTAGAAAATATATAAAAGTAGCGCTTAGCTTTACATCTGCCTGAAAGCAAGGCTGCTCACAGGCTTAAGAGGTCCTCTCCCTCCCATTGACCTGTGGAGGAAAAAGCATGCTGAATAATCTTTACCTCAGACTAAGGCATACAGGGCAGCAAGAATACATGGGAGGCGCAGTGAGAATTATGTCCAGCAAGTTCCCATTGCTCTAAAGCCACCAAAGCTCTACTGAAGAGACTGATATGGACTACGGCTACACCCTAGGACAAAGCAGCACAGTCTTAAACCACTTCAAAAATAATAAACTCTTTATTGAAGAATCTTTTATAACACCTCACTTTACCACATCCTATTACTAACATAGGCAAAGAGAATGACTGGGGTGGGAGGGAAGGGAGGAGCCATTTAACAGCTTTGTTGTAGTGCTCTTTGCCGCCTCCTGCTGGAGGTGAATATCCCATTAGTAATTAAGATGATCCGTGGACTTGTGTCATAAAAAAGAATAGACATTTTAAAAGCTAAATGTTTTTAAAAGCAATATGACATTTTAAACTATACCTTTCGTTAGGTTAAAAATAAAAAAAAAACAAATAAACATGATACATTTGGCCTAGAAGGATTAATGTAATTGGTAACCAGGTTTTCTTTTACACAAGAATGACATTCAGGCACTAGAGTAAGGGTCAGTAACAAAGTGTAGCAAACGCAGACTACGACGTTTCTGCAAACGTTTTTAAAAGCAATATGACATTTTAAACTATACCTTTCGTTAGGTTAAAAATAAAAAAAAACAAATAAACATGATACATTTGGCCTAGAAGGATTAATGTAATTGGTAACCAGGTTTTCTTTTACACAAGAATGACATTCAGGCACTAGAGTAAGGGTCAGTAACAAAGTGTAGCAAACGCAGACTACGACGTTTCTGCAAGACATTTCTTACCTATGAAGTTGCAAATACATTACATTTTACAAAATTGTATTTTGGTGAAACTGTGAAAGATTAAGTAGCTTGCCTTGCAAAGATGCTCAATGAAGAATGTGCATCATAAAAAATAAAAAATCTCAGACCAATTAAAGACTATCCAAAAAAACCTTTTCAAGCCATTTTGTCCATTCTGATATTCTGAAAGCAGAATAATTTTAAAAAGAATAATGGAGCTTCCAATTTTCATACCGAGTGCTTCTCATTATATCAAGTATATGTACGAGAGCCTATAGTTCTGACAATTAGGACAGAATGATATAACCATTCTCAGGAACTACCCACCATGTTAAAGGATAAAACCCTAACCATAGCAAAGCATCTAGCTCTAAAATAATGCTGGCTGCAGAGACACTCATAAGTGCCTTAAAGGGACACTAAACCCAAATTATTTATTGCATGATTCAGATAGACCATGCATGTTTAAGCAACTTTCTAATTTACTAATATCAAATTTTCTTCGTTCTCCTGCTATCTTTATTTAAAAAGCAGGAATGTAAAGCAATACGGGAGGGACAAAAAGAGAGGCGGACCCTAATCTGAGGGCACCACAGCCTTTCTCCCGAAAGCTGTTCAGCTGAAGCAAAAACATCAAACTTATAAAATTTAGAAAAAGAATGTAAGGAGGACCAGGTAGCCGCCTTACAAATCTGATCCATAGAGGCCTCAATCCTTAAGGCCCAAGAGGAAGCCACTTCTCTAGTAGAATGAACCGTAATCCTCTGAGGTCTATGTCCCGCTGTCTCATAAGCAAAGCGGATAACACTCAACCAAAAAGATAAGGAAGTCGAAGAGACCTTCTGTCCCTTACGCTTCCCAGAATAGACAACAAACAAGGAAGAGGTTTGTCTAAAATCCTTAGTAGCCTGAAGGTAGAACTTCAAGGCGAGAACCACATCCAAATTGTGAAGCAAACGTTCCTTTGCAGGAGAAGGATTGGGACACAAGGAAGGAACCACAATCTCTTGTTGATGTTGCAGTCTGACACGAAAACCTAACTTAGTACGTAGGACAGCCTTATCAGAATGGAACACCAGATAAGGAGGCTCACATTGCAAGGCGGTAATCTCAGATACTCTGCGTGCAGAAAAAGAACCTTCCAAGACAACAATTTAATGTCAATCTCATGTATAGACTCAAACAGAGCCCATTGCAAAACCTTAAGAACAAGATTTAGACTCCAAGGAGGAGCCTTAGCTCTAAACACAGGTCTGATCCTAATCAGAGCCTTAAGGGGACAGTATACACTCATTTTCATATAACTGCATGTAATAGACACTACTATAAAGGATAAGGTGTACAGATACTGATATAAAAATCCAGTATAAAATGGTTTAAAAACGTACTTAGAAGCTTTCAGTTTAGCTCTGTTGAAAAGGCAGTTGGAAAGCCCACTGCAAGTGGGAAATAAGACACTCCCCCTTATTTTGCATATCAAAAGACCCTTTACACAAACAGGAGCAAGCTGGAGAAGGTAGCTGACTGTTTTCAAATAAAACTTTGGGGCTTGGTTAGGAGTCTGAAAATCAGAGCAATGTTATTTAAAAATATGCAAAATTATACATTTTTTAAATTTTTTTTTTTTTTTATGGGCTTTATAAATAGATCATCTACAAAACAATTATGCAAAGAAAAAAATAGTGTATAATGGCCCTGTACATCGGGAAGCTCAGAGAGCCTCTTGTGCAGTAAAACAGATAGGGCCAAAATCTGTACCCTCAGGGAACTGGCAGAAAGGCCCTTCTCCAGTCCATCCTGGAGAAACGAAAGGATCCTGGCAACCTTAAAAAGGACAGTCAACACCAGAATTTTTGTTGTTTAAAAAGGTAGATAATCCCTTTATTACCCATTCCCCAGTTTTGCATAACCAACACAGTTATTATAATACACTTTTTACCTCTGTAATTACCTTGTATCTAAGCTTCTGCTGACTGCCCCCTTATTTCAGTTCTTTTGACAGACTTGCATTTTAGCCAATCAGTTATCTATATGAAACACAAACTAATGCCCTCTAGTGGTCAAAATGCATTCAGATTAGAGGCAGTCTTCAAGGTCTAAGAAATTAGCATATGAACCTCATAGGTTTAGCTTTTAACTAAGAATACCAAGAGAACAAAGCTAAATTGGTGATAAAAGTAAATTGGGAAGTTGTTTAAAAAGACATGCCCTATTTAAATCATAAAAGTTTTTTTTTTTTTTTTTTAACTTGACTATCCCTTTAACTTTATGCCAGGAAAATCCTTGCTCTTCACACCAGAATAAGTAGGTTCTCTACACCTTATGATAGATGCGACAAGTAACCGGCTTACGAGCTTGAATGAGCACATCAATCACTCTCTCAGAAAAACCTCTTGGCTAGGAGTAAGCGTTCAATCTCCACACAGTCAGCCTCAGAGAATCTAGATTTTGATGAACAAAGGGAACTTGTTCCAGCAGTTACCAGCGACAAGGTAACTTCCACGGAAGGAGATGATGACATCCTCACCAGATCCGCAAACCACATCCTTCACGGCCACGATGGAGCAATCAGTATCACAGATGCCTGCTCCTGCTTGATGCAGGCCACTACACGAGGATGAAGTGGTAACGGCGGGAAAAGGAAAAATTAGACTGAACCTCCAAGGCACTGCTAATGCATCTATTAGCTCCGCCTGAGGTTCCCTGGACATCAAACCATATCTGGGTAGCTTGGTATTGAGACGAGACCCCATGAGATCTATCTCCGGTGTCCCCCACTTGTTGCATATCTCTGCAAACACTTGGTGATGGAGAGACCATGCCCCCGGATGAAAGGATAGTCTGCTGAGAAAATCCGCTTCCCCAGTTGTCCACACCTGGAATGTGGATCGCTGACAGCGTAAAGCTGTGGGTCTCCACCCACTCCAGAATTCAAGATACCTCTCTCATTGCTAGGGAGCTTCTCGTCCCACCTGATGGTTGATGTAAGCCACCAAGGTTATATTGTCTGATTGGAATCTGATAAACCGGGGCGAACCCAGAAGGGGCCAAAAGCCTTCAGAGCATTGAAGATTGCCCAAAGTTCCAGAATGTTGATCGGGAGGGAGCGTTCTTCCTGAGACCACAGACCGTGTGGCTTCTTGGCAACCCAAACAGCTCCCCATCCTGAGACTTGTGTTCCTAGTCACAATCTTCCAGGATGGTCTTAAGAAGGATGTCTCTCGGGACAGATGATCTGGACAGAGCCACCAAGAGATCGATTCTCTCGACCGGTTGTCTAGAGAAATCTGTTGACAGATCAAAATGATCGTCGTTCCACTGTCTCAGCATGCACAGTTGCAGCGGTCTGAGACGGAACCTAGCAAAGTGAATGATGTCCATGCTGGACACCACGAGACCAATTACCTCCATACACTGAGCCACAGAGGGCCTTAAGGAGGTTCGGAGGGCAAGACATGCCAAAGCAAGCTTGCAACGTTTCTGGTCTGTTAGACATATCCTCATGGATATGGAGTCTATTATAGTATCCAGGAATTCTACCCGGATTCTTGGAATAAGAACTTTTTTCTAGGGTTATCTTCCATCCATGAGATCGAAGAAGAGAGAAAAGAGATTCCAAATGGTCCTCCGCCAGACGAAAAGATGGTGCTTGTACCAGAATATCGTCCAAGTAGGGAGCTACTGCTATACCCCGGGTTCTGGCAACAGCTAGAAGAGCCCCTAGAACCTTCGTAAAAATCCTTGGAGCAGTAGCTAGACCAAAACGGAAGTGAAATTAACTGGAAGTGCTGGTCAAGGAACGCAAATCTTAGGAAATGGAAGTGATCCTTGTAGACTGGAACGTGAAGGTAAGCATCCTTCAGATCTATAGTGGTCATGAACGGTCTTTCATGAACTAAGGGAAGGATGGACCTTATCGTCTCCATCTTGAACGAGGGGACGTTTAGAAAATTGTTTAAAATGGGACCACGAAAAGGTTTAAATACAATCCCAAACCTCTTTCTGCGATAGGTACCGGGACAATGACCCCTAAGGAGGACAGATCCCACACGCACCCTAGAAATGCTACCCTCATTTCTGGTCTGGAAGACAGGCTTGAGAGGAGAAATCTGCCCTTGGGTGGATGAGATTTGAAACCTATATTGTATCCCTGAGCTATGACCTCCAGGACCCATGGATCCTGCACATCCCTGAACCAAGCATCTGAAAAGAGCAACAATCCAGAGCCGGATCAGGGGCCGCCCCTTCATGCCGATTTAGTCTCTGAGGGCTTCTTGCTCTGCTAGGATTTATTCTAGGACTGAGCCGGCTTCCAAGTACTCTTGATTTGCTCGGGCTTAGCGGAGGGCTGCTGTCATTGGGATTTATCAGAACGAAAATTAGAACTTTGTCCCTTACACTTGTTCTTTTTATCTTGCGGTAGGAAGGCACCCTTGCCCCCGTAACCGTGGAGATAACGAAGGCCAGGCCTGGACCAAATAAAATCTTTCCTTTAAAGGGAAAGAAGTCTGGACTTAGAAGTCATATCCGCAGACCAGGACTTCAGCAAGAGCGCCCAACGGGCCCGAACCGAAAAGCCAGAAACCTTAGCATTTAGGCGAATAATCTGCATGTTTGCATCACAGATAAAAGAATTAGCAATTCTCAAGGCTTTAAGTATTTCCTGGATAACGTCAAGTGGACCTTCACCTCAATCAATTCCGATGAGTCACACCAGTAGGTAGCTGCTCTAGCAACAGCGGCAACGGACGCTGCCGGTTGAAACAAGTATCCCGTATGTTGAAACATCTTTCTTAGAAGAGTTTCCATCTTCTTATCCATCGGCTCTCTGAAACGACGAGCTATCCTCAAGCAGGATAGTAGTACGCTTGGCAATCGTGGAGATAACGCCATCCACCTTAGGGACGGAACCCCACAACTGGGACAAAGCAGAAAATTCCAATAAATTACATGATGACCCCTGGGCAGGAGAGCTATGTTTAACCTTCCACTTGCGTTTAGCAGGGAGAGGTAAAGTACCGAGGGTCTCAAACACCACCGTTTTTAACTGCGCAGTAAAATCTGATGGTAAAAGGCCCCCTCCAGATGGAGGATCAAGCGTGCTATAGGAAGCTGCGTGTGTAGAAGGAGATGACTGTTGGGTATGCACCTCACGGGACGGCGAGTCTTCAGAGGTGGATGGCTCAGTGGTACTAAAGGGGTTAACCTTCTTTGACCTAATAACGTTGTCAAGACATGTGGAACATCGTTGAGAGGGCGGGCCTCCTCACAATATAAACAGGTATTACTATTTGGAATAGAGGGATAACCCTCTAGTATTTCAGAATCTTCCATAGCTTAAGCCAATGACAGTAGGACACAGAAATTAAACAATTTTTATTTCTCAAAAACGGCACCTTTATACTCCCAATGGCTGGGGCACTCACCACCTCCTAGACCCAGACAATACAGAGAAATAGCTCTTCTCCGAAAGCCAGCACGGTCAGGAAAGAGGAAATGAAAGCAAGACCACTCCCAGTCACATAGTGCGCAAGGCAGGACCGCGCCTGCTATGAGAAAAAGCGCACCAAGCTACAAGCTGCGCAGCATTCAAAGTGAAAGTAAAAACCTGTGCGTTCCAGCCATATAACAAACAGCCTATGAGCCCAATAAAATCTCACACATGTGCAGAATTATTAGGCAAGTTGTATTTTTGAGGATTAATTTTATTATTGAACAACAACCATGTTCTCAATGAACCCAAAAAACTCATTAATATCAAAGCTGAATAGTTTTGGAAGTAGTTTTTAGTTTTTTTTTTAGTTATAGCTATTTTAGGGGGATATCTGTGTGTGCAGGTAACTATTACTGTGCATAATTATTAGGCAACTTAACAAAAAACAAATATATACCCATTTCAATTATTTATTTTTACCAGTGAAACCAATATAACATCTCAACATTCACAAATATACATTTCTGACATTCAAAAACAAAACAAAAACAAATCAGTGACCAATATAGCCACCTTTCTTTGCAAGGACACTCAAAAGCCTGCCATCCATGGATTCTGCCAGTGTTTTGATCTGTTCACCATCAACATTGCGTGCAGCAGCAACCACAGCCTCCCAGACACTGTTCAGAGAGGTGTACTGTTTTCCCTCCTTGTAAATCTCACATTTGATGATGGACCACAGGTTCTCAATGGGGTTCAGATCAGGTGAACAAGGAGGCCATGTCATTAGATTTTCTTCTTTTATACCCTTTCTTGCCAGCCACGCTGTGGAGTACTTGGACGCGTGTGATGGAGCATTGTCCTGCATGAAAATCATGTTTTTCTTGAAGGATGCAGACTTCTTCCTGTACCACTGCTTGAAGAAGGTGTCTTCCAGAAACTTGCAGTAGGACTGGGAGTTGAGCTTGACTCCATCCTCAACCCGAAAAGGCCCCACAAGCTCATCTTTGATGATACCAGCCCAAACCAGTACTCCACCTCCACCTTGCTGGAGTCTGAGTCGGACTGGAGCTCTCTGCCCTTTACCAATCCAGCCACGGGCCCATCCATCTGGCCCATCAAGACTCACTCTCATTTCATCAGTCCATAAAACCTTAGAAAAATCAGTCTTGAGATATTTCTTGGCCCAGTCTTGACGTTTCAGCTTGTGTGTCTTGTTCAGTGGTGGTCGTCTTTCAGCCTTTCTTACCTTGGGCATGTCTCTGAGTATTGCACACCTTGTGCTTTTGGGCACTCCAGTGATGTTGCAGCTCTGAAATATGGCCAAACTGGTGGCAAGTGGCATCTTGGCAGCTGCACGCTTGACTTTTCTCAGTTCATGGGCAGTTATTTTGTGCCTTGGTTTTTCCACACGCTTCTTGCGACCCTGTTGACTATTTTGAATGAAACGCTTGATTGTTCGATGATCACGCTTCAGAAGCTTTGCAATTTTAAGAGTGCTGCATCCCTCTGCAAGATATCTCACTATTTTTGACTTTTCTGAGCCTGTCAAGTCCTTCTTTTGACCCATTTTGCCAAAGGAAAGGAAGTTGCCTAATAATTATGCACACCTGATATAGGGTGTTGATGTCATTAGACCACACCCCTTCTCATTACAGAGATGCACATCACCTAATATGCTTAATTGGTAGTAGGCTTTCAAGCCTATACAGCTTGGAGTAAGACAACATGCATAAAGAGGATGATGTGGTCAAAATACTCATTTGCCTAATAATTCTGCACTCCCTGTAAAGCAGCATAAAATCAAAGCATCACATTTGATTAAACCCCACTGTTCAATAATCCCCCTTAGAAGATATTAACCCATCATTCTATTAAGATAAAAAGGAGCCACACTGTGACCCTGTCTTCTAACGTTTTCTACATATGTAAAAATTGAAACGATCTTAATAACATCCATGCTGTGGAACAAAAACACAGCCTCTCAAGCGTGACAGTCTTGTAGCATTACTAATTACATGGACTTGAGTGAGAAAAAAAAGCAGGCAGTGAAACTTGTCAACACCGATTGCTTAGGAGCTGTTAGCAGGCAGTCTGTATGGGTTTGCAGAAAGATTCTCCCTGCATCTCCAGACTCTAACTTTCGTCAATGCTCTCACTGAGAAGCCGACAAGACTACTTAAAACTCCAGTCCCATATAGAAGGGCAGATACCTTTCCTAAGGAACTACTCCAAAATCTGACACTTCTCTGCCATCCTCCTGTGACGGAAGGCAAAGAATGACTGGGGGATGGGGGGGGGAGTGGAAGAGGTATTTAAGCCTTTGGCTGGGGTGTCTTTGCCTCCTCCTGGTGGTCAGGTTCAGTATTTCCCCAACAGTAAGGAATGATGCTGTGGACTCTCCTTATATTAAGAAGAAAATAAAAACATTTGTGTGTGCTGGGAAGTAAACTAAATGTAACAAGATATTGGAAACTAGGAAGTGATTTAAACCTGCTACACAGAACATTTCAGAAAGCCTAGTTTTTCTTGGCCATGCTAGGGTCACAAGAATAATAATCTACTTGCCTTGCTTGATCTTCAAAATAATGAGGAAGCAGCACAAAATAGTGGAGAGATGTAGGCCATCCAGTATAACCAAATCATTGCTGCATCTATAGCATCACTGTTTCTGGAATAAAACCTTTTTCTGGACTTCTGCATCTCTCTAGATAAATCTCCACATAAAGAGGTCATCCACAGGAAGCGCCCTTTTGTCAACTAAGAAAATGAATTATGTGGATGGATGAAACTACACTGAGACTGATCTCTTACAGCTGAAAAGAACCTGGTACTGCTGTGGATGATCTTTCATGGTTGCTATAAGCTTCCATTATACTATGGGACTGAACACAAATGATGACAGTAAGGAAGTTTAATGGTCTTCAGAGTTGGATAATGTTCAAAAATCCAAAATATTGCTGAAGAGAAAGGACTACTGAATAACGCCAACATCCTCTGAGCCATATTATAACCCTAAAAAAAAAAAACACACACAGCTCTAAGAGATAGCATCCTTTAAAATGACCATGCATGTTGGCTTAAACAAGAAAGCAGAAATAGTCATGGGATTATCCTGTGTATTCCTGCATTTCCGACAAAAGGGTTCTCACTTCCCCTCTAATGTGCAGGGTTTTTTTTTTTATTAATTACATTTAAAAAAAACATAGGGGGGACAAGACCACATTTTGAGAAAAGGGGAGCCTATTACATTTTCAATAATCAGATTTCAGTTACTTAAATAACTGCAGATTTTAATTGTAAATATTTTTCTCTCATTATCTACATAAATTGGAAGACTATGCAACGTGCCTCAATCTTAATTAGTAGATTTCAATGAAAAGCACAGGGATGGTATCCTAATATTTGGTATTTTGGGAAAGTCAGTCAGTCAATGTGAAAGCATATGGCTGAATATTTGCACACAAGTGACTTTCACTAAAATTGTCAAACAAATGTGTTAAAATACTGAAAGCAACATACATTATCGTACCAAAATGATTCACAATCTCTCAAAATCTTGTTTGCAAAAAAGACAACATATAACCTAACCTGTAAAATAAGCCAAGATGAACAAACCATGGAATATGAAGGCTAATGCTTACTCATAACTCATATAAAGATAAAATACAATCCTAGTCTGAAGGCTGTAAACTGTAAGGCTGCAAGTAGTCCAACCATTCTTGGACTCAATAGAATACTAAGAACAGAAAGGTTATGCCCCTCTTGCCTAATCCTCCAAAGGTTCATGAAGTCAGGGTAGCTAGAACCATGAGAAGAGACACAAACTGGTAACCTGATAGAAGATAGACTCAAAGAAAGTATGAAGTACAGAGGAGTCAAATGTCTTCTTTCTTAATCTGTACAAAACATACCCATCAACTGTAGTGCACTAAACTAAAATAGGTAAAGAAGATAATAAGGTTGACAAAAAAAGAAAAGAACTACATGTAAAAGTAGTGGGGATAGCCATTAATATTTCTGGGAGAGTTTCTACCTAATCGGAAGATACATTATACCCCACCATCACCTTAATATTAAGTAGGAGACTGAGGGCCGGATGATTAAAGATTGTCCATCTTGGACAGAAATTATAGTGCAGACTTCACAGGGGCTGAACTCACTGAATGATCAAAGAAAAAAGGGCTGAAATATCTAGCACTGTGAGATCTCTCATTTCAGTATTTGACAGAGAGATAAGCACAGTGCAATATAGCACTGCATGAAATGAGTTTTGTTACACTTACACTGTGTGTATTTTATATTACTTTATACTTCAGATTAGATCCATTCAGTATTTAATTTAAGCTTTGCTCTTTATATTTTAATACATATCGAGCTAGAGCCAGCAGTGATTTTACAAATTCTGATTATGTTTTTAACGTTTCTGTGTTACTTTAACAAATTAGGATCATATTTTGCATATTTTACATTACACTTCGTATTTTCTCTATTGTAAAACAAAACAAAACACAGCTTTAGAAAGTGGGAAGGACAAGAGAGTTCAAATGGTATGTCTGAAGCTCTCTCACAAGTCTTGAAAAATGCTGTAAGCATTTTAAACAACTGAGCTCACTTATTTTTCTAACCAGTTGTATGCTAGTGAAATTTTCTCAAAATAAAAAAACACTTAACTGAAAGCAAAGTAATATATACACAAAACTATAGACATAAGCGAGTTAAAATGTAGTGAAAAGATTTCCATTAAAATTGTAATTGATGCAAACTGAGCCTTCATATCAGCCGAAGTTGTTCTCCAGTTACCCTCTCTCTCCCCTGTGAAATTCTGTTTTCCAGAGAGCTTCATTACTTTCAAAGGAAGGCATCTTTCTGGGACTCCCAGGTTCCACCCTTTTCTTATAGAACTCATTGAATTCAACCCCTGTGAAGTCTGCACTATATTGAAATTTCTCTCTAAACTAGAAAATCCTTGCTTATTGGGCCCAAGGAAAATATGGAAGCTGTCAGTTTTATTTTAAATGGAAGAAATACAAAGTGCAATGTAATTTGGAAAAATATACACATACATATACAATGATCCTTATTTGTTAAAGTTACACATAAACTGTGAAAGAATAAATCAGAATTTGTAAAATCAAATCCTAAATACATTGCTGTAAAAAAAATAAAAAAAAAATAGAAAGTACGAAGTTTAAATGTAATAAAACAATCAGAAGTGTAAAGTAATATAAATCCTAATTTATTCTTACGAATGGATTCTTTACTCTTGGGAATTACATCACATGGCCACGAGGAGAAGGCAAATAATCCCACATTAAAGCTTTAACATTCCTCCCACTTCTCTCTCCCAGTATTTTAAGAGCTAGTTTGTTTTAAACTGTTGCAAATAAAGTGAATATTTTTACAAAAGTGCTGTGGACCATCTCAGTGTTTTACCATTACTTGGGGGAAAAGGCAGTACCAGATACAAAGATTCCTCCGCACTCACGCCAGTCTAGACACACAAAAAAAAAAGAAAAAAAAAAAAAAAAAAGAAGGACTTGAATCAAAAAGTCTTTATTAAGACTTAAAACCAATACAATACCCAGTAAACTCTACACCACCTCACAGGGCACAACATTTGCGTTTCATGCGTGTCCCCCGCACTTGTTCACCGTTCAAAAGGCAGTACCCCTGGTCTTAACGTGCACTGGTTTAACTGCTGTATCACCTCTGGATAATACATAAACAATTAACTGGGTGGGTTTGTGGACTCTCACAACCAAGAAATAAATACATTTATCAAGTAAGAATACATTTGGATTTCTTTCTATTTGTTGTGAGAATCCACAACTTGGGAACTAATACCCAAGCTGAGAAGTCTATGTAAAGAATGGGTGGGATAAACACAGTAGGCACCTAGTTAGCTGGTACCACCCCCTGTAACTTTTTTTTTAAAATGCTAATGTGTAAAAGTATTCGCTCCTCGCAAATAAGCAGTAGTAGTTAAATGCTGGTATAGGCCCAGACCCCTGCACTGTGACCCAGCCACACTCAGCACTAACTGATCCCCTGAAGGTTAAGTGTGAGTATTACTTCCTCCAACTATCAGGTACAGTTCAGTAGCAGGAGAACTGCAGAATCTTCCTATCCTTCTGAGGAGACAAGGTGCAAGTGCGCCAAACCCTCCCCTGGGGCAGAAACGGGCAGTAACCCATTCTATACCAGTCCCAAATGAGAGTCCGGAGTGCTGTGACTGCAGTCCCTAAAAGTCTTAAAAGGACAGAATACCCAAAAGTCCCACAGTAAACAGGCACCAAAAGAATACCAAGAGTATTGCCCCAAAACACCAACCTGGAGTTGTGTACAACATCTGAACAGTGCAAGACAAAATATTCACTGCTTACTAAGCAGCAGGTGTCTCATTATATGCCCCTTAGCGTAACTGACCCAGTGCAGAGAGAACATAAGGTACATAAATCTGGCCAGGAGGATGAGGCAAAGGAACATCCTAGCGATATCCATGGCTACCCCAGGGGAATGACCTCTAACAAACATTACACCCCCTAAGCAGTACCCTCCTAATTCCTCCCTTCTATGAACTATCCATTGAGGGAAAACCCCTTCAATGAACAGCACCTCAATCCATGCCTATCTCCTTGACGAGGCAAAGAAATACTGGGAGACAGATGGAAGTGGAAGGGATGTTAAAGCTTTAGTGTGGGGTTCTAAGCCTTCTTCTGGTGGCCAGGTGAAGTAATTCCCAAGAGTAAAGAATCCAGTCACAGACTCTCACAACCAATAGAAGGAAAATACAAAGTGTAAATGTAGCAGAACTGTCATGTAATGCAGTGCTATATCGCACTGGGCTTGTCTCTTCACATACAGAAATACAGGAAACGCTCCATGGAGAGGTATAGCAAAAGCTTTCTTTTAGGAATTTCACTAGAGATTTCGCAGTGCTGGAATATTTTAGATCAACTCACCTGAGCGGAGAGGTTTAAATCAGACTATGAGAGAAATTATATTTCTTGTATTTTTTGTTTTTAAAGCAGAGTATAACTTTGTACTGCTCATTTTCTGTTATTCTTAAAAAGGACATGAAACCCAAACTTTTCTTTCTTAATTCAGATAGAGCAAACCATTTTAAATTACTTCTTTGTTGAAGAAGCAGCAATGCGCTACTGGGAGCTAACTGAACACACTGGATAAGTCAATGAATAGAAGCATATAATGTGCAGACACCAATCTGCAGTAACTCCCAGTAATACAATACTGCTCCTGAGCCTTCCTATGTATGCTTTTCAAAAAATGATATCAAAAGAACAAAGCAAATTGGAAAGTTGTTTAAATCTGCATGTTCTGTCTGAATAATGAAACTTTAATTTTGGCTTTACTGTGCTTTTAAGTAGAAAGAGGTTTTTTTTTTACAGCAATGTGCAAATAATTGCCTTAATATAATATAAAAAAAGGAGATTAATAAAAAATAAAAAAAATAAAAAACCACACACGCACGTTTAAAGCCACTAAAAGAAAAAGGATATTTGTTACATTTATACCATTTACTATATATTAGAAAAAAAATGCTTTGGGGATTAGGTTCAAAGTACTTTTCTAGCACTCTCACCTGTATATTTACTTGATAGTCAGTTGGACCATGTATCGAACCATACAGTGCAAAACCCACCACAAATATTCTTCTGTTCACAGAAAACCTAAAGTAATTGAGGGGAAAAGTTGAAAAAATATTTTTCCAAAAATAACAAAAGCATTGATATCTAAACTTGTTAGACCATGAGCTTAAAGGGACAGTCTACACCAGAATTATTGTTTTAAAACATAGATAATCCCTTTATTACCCATTCCCCAGTTTTGCATAACCAACAGTTATATTAATATACTTTTAACCTCTGATTATCTTGTATCTAAGCCTCTGCAAACTGCCCTTTTATTTCAGTTATTTTGACAGACTTGCAGTTTAGCCAATCAGTGCCTGCTCCCAGATAACTTCACGTGCACGAGCACAGTGTTATCTATATGAAACACATGAACTAACATCCTCTAGTGGTGAAAAACTGTTAAAATGCATTCTGAAAAAAGGTGGCCTTCAAGGTCTAAGAAATTAGCATATGAACCTCCTAGGTTAAGCTTTCAACTAAGAATACTAAGAGAACAAAGCAAAATTGGTGATAAAAGTAAATTGGAAAATTGTTTAAAATTACATGCCCTATCTGAATCATGAAAGTTTATTTTGGCCTAGACTGTCCCTTTAAGGTTCAACACTTGAACTTCAGAAAGTATGCATGCCATTGTGTTAAGGGAACAGTTTACCCCCAAGAAAATCTCCTTTCATTTGTTCCCAATGATCCATTTTACCTGCTGTAGTGTATTAAATTGTTTACAAGTGGCACGTTCATCCTTATTTCGCCATTCAAAATAGATGATTTAGCCAGTGGCATCCCCATCTATACTGAAAGTTTCTGGTATTTCACCAGTGGCATGTAAAAGAGATAACACACACAATTATAACTTTCCATTGTACTCTCTAAGTATTGGGCTTTGGTTTACAGATATAAGATAACCAAGTATGTGTGAGTACACAAAGTAAATCACATGAGATCTCATTTGACCTGCAAGCTCAACCCATTTCAATAGGCTGTGGTTTCAAAGCACAAAAACAGCCATTTAATATATACAAATAAACCTGAAAATGCAATTTCTCATACATTTTATACTCTGCAGCTGGTATAACAAGTGATTATTAATACATTAAGGGAAAACTATTTTAAAGTATACTGTCCCTTTAAAAGACATTTTTCGGGGCGGAGCTAGCCATCAAGGGAGCAAGACGTGCCCTGATAGAGCTCCTGATTTTATATAACTTAAAATCTTAAAACAACTTTTATGTCTAAAATTCCTCACAAAATGATTTAGGACCTATGTTCCAGAAGGGGATAACACCACTTGGTGAGCTAAGAGATAGCTGGAAATGCAGAAACATATAGGAGATTCAGCTTCTCGATCGTCGGAATACCACGCGGCATTGTAAATTATGCCCTGGGATACTATGAAACAGCGTGGATCTTAAGCAGCACTGATCGTGTTAAGGTGCAGCTCTACCCTTTTCAACTATCATACCACTCAGCGCAAATACCCATCACGTTACTATTCAGTGGATCTGTTACCATCGTGGAGCGAAATTAAACCTAAAATGGCGGAGATCACTTTGCTTTTTCAGCAGCTGGGAGACAAGCTTGACGCCCAACTCTTTTCACTGCGGGCAGAGCTTACTTCTGGCTGGGATCCAGCTGGGGAGGAGAGCGGACTTAGCGTGGGGAGACCACAGGTTAAGAATAGCCCTGATCACATACCTCCAGCCGGCTCTTCCTCACTAACACCACGGGGACCGCAACGCAGCTGTGACCTGAAATGCCCACACACAGCTTACCAGAATCAGCGGGCATTAGCTTCTCTACGGAGTAGAGATGGAGGAAGCATAGCTGCATATCAGTTGTATCCCGCGGGAGGTACGGCCGACTCCCGTGGTCATATTGCTGAGTGTTCTGAGCCTGCATTTGAAAAATGTTTGCCGATGGAGCTGTTTACTATTGCACCCGATAGCCCAGCAGAATTTCAAGCAGGAGAGACCTTGCGGGGGTTTACCTCTGTTTCCAAGAGGTTTATGCATGGTGGTTGGGATTCCCAACATAACACACAGGGCTTGCCCCGTTTAGGGGTAGGCTAGGATGGAGGGTTTGGTATATGATCTGGCAGGGTATTAAAGTAAGCTGCAATTGCTTCTCCCTCTAACTCTTAGATACCCCTCTATTGTATAACCCTGGATTCCTACACCGGTGACATCGGAGATATCACACCAGGACCTCAGTTTGCTTATAAAAGGACAAATACATTTGAGCCACTCTGAAGTTGGATTTAAGTTTATATATTGTATATATTGCCTATAGATGTTATGGTTGCTTTTACATGTTATTTGTCTTCTTTACATAATTTTTGCACTCAATGTCCTTGTAATTCAGCAAGATATTAATGACATGCTTTCACTGAAATATTTGCTACTTCACTATACAATCCAGCATTATCACAAGTTCATTTTTATTCTAGCTTTGCAAGGAAATTCACCCCTATAATTTTAGAGAAATAAACCCGGTTAGGTTTGGGACCAGGGTTGTCCCCTCATGAGGTATTGTTAGTTACATAGGTTACCAATATCGTTAGTGTGCGAGACACACATTCTACCTCCAGCTATTTGACCACACTGTATGGTTTCATGTGGTCTATTACACATGGTGTTTCATAGGCCCTCCTTTACACATTTGAGCTCAGCGAGACATGCTAGTTCGCCTCTAGGCAGTTCATAATAATGAGGTACTAAATGTTATCTTTCCTCTAATATTTATATATTTTGGGCTCCTCAGAGAATTACTTTACTATAACTATATGAACTCTTGCTTCTGAGGATATGGGGTTCAGTAATATCCAGACTCAGAAAGTTGAATAAGTATACTTTGTTATAATATTTTATGATTCCCCAGTTAATAATCCATAACTTTTCGTTTAGTTGCAAATTAAAAATTCAGCACCTAACTCATGCAAGCAGTGTAGCTAACGCAGTATGTTTTATTGTAAAATTGCTATTTCATTAAAAGGTATGTTAAGTACTGCTCCATTTTGACCCCCCCCCCCCATCTAACCTACTTTTTAGGTACTCATCCAATCTGGTGAATTGTTGTTGTGGTATTAATCCACTTTCTTCTACTAATCTTTATAACCATTATATACTTTTGATGCGAAAAATTTGATAGGTAATAAGTTGTCATATGCCGATGAACCACAGCAAGTTAATGTTAACACAGAGCAAGTGATGTATGGCGCTATATATGAGCCTAGGATTGTCACTAATGCAGTTTGCAGACCTCACTTAGCATACTGAAGGGGTATTATTATGGAGTCCCGAGATCACAGAGACAGACTGCAGTTACTAGTCTCTGGCGATACGTTTCTAATGGAATATCCCCTTTTTATACGTTATCCTGTCATGGGTATACTAATAGTGTTAACTTTTATCTTACTCCAGTAGGAGCTTGCCTGTTCCCAATTATTCCAATATAGGTTATCCGGTGTGCTCATCTTAAATCTACCAGCTAAACGGGTTACCACCTAGGAATATAGATATTCTGTAAAAATCTCTTACGTCTTCTGTATATTTTTGTGGCACCTCCTCACTTCCATATAAAGAAAAGGTTCCAGGCATTTTTTCACCTACATGTCGTATCATTAGTTAATTTCAATACTTGTATAAACATTGTTTGGGTACCAGAGAGACCATATGTGTTAGTTGAGACCCTCTCTAGTTTGAGATTTTTTCTTCAGGGTACAAAAGTGACCCGGCTTAAGCTGGGAGGTGTTACATTATATTATACTATAGTTGTCCTTTAACGTTCAAACTTTACCTCTCATTTCTGAACGTATGGTATTATGCTGAATATCTTAACTGTGCGTATCATGCTAGTTATTAGCTTAATTGCATATAGAGGTATCACAGTAAACTTAATATATAAAATAAAACCTAAGGTATCATGAAAATAGCTTAAATGATATACTAGATGTGTAATTTTATAGACTTGTTATATTTTTATGTCGATCTATCGGTTGTTATGCATTATACTTTGTATCGCCAACTACCTTAATAAAAAACTTTGATTTATAAAAAAAAAAAAAAGACATTTTTCTTTTTAATTAACACACGGATATATTCAAAAATACAGCATCTAAATAAGCATGACACATATCCAAATTGTAATGTATATTTTTTGTCAGTAGAACTGACGAGGAGAGAATGGTGGATGTTTTAGTGTACACTCACTGAAGAGACTTAAAACTGTGCCAATTTTTTTTTTTTTTTTTGCAAGACTTCAGAAAAACTTAAACAAAAAAACATATGTTTGAATGCATTATCACCTTGCTTGATGCCACTGGTTTTCAATACCTAAACATCACCCACTACTTGCCTTATTTGGTGGAACCCATTCAGACTTGTTTCTGGAGTAGCCCCAGCTAGCCATTGCCATTAGGTTAGCAAAAGTTAAATTTTAGATTAAAAATGTTTCATGGGGGCGTGTCCAAGCAGCGTTCCTGAGAGGACGCATCTCCAGGAGCTCCTAAAGAGTATTTAAAAATCTGCCGATTATTAAACCTCTCTCACAGAATATACCTTGAAAATGAAGAATCTGTATTTGCTTCACTCAGTGAGATTCTGATAGCTGAATAATTTGCTGTGTTTATGACTTTGGAATCCAGGATCGGGCAGTAAGGGCTTACAGCAACGGCTAGGCTGAACCCCCATTACATCAAGACTGGCTGTTATATCAAGACTCCTATAAACACATACTAACTGCGTACTCAAGACCAGATATGGAGGATTTCTTTTTGCGCCAAGGCGAACATTTCTTAAGAATAGAAAAACCTTTTCTAACCATGCTTGCAAAGTCCCCATCCAACAATGCTCTTAAACATGGATGCTTCTGATGTTCGGATCTCCTTACCAAAGAGAGCCACACTCTGATACAAATTCTCAGGTGGTTTGAAGAGCAGTGTTCCAAAGTGCCCCCGACCAGCCCGCCACAATCGATAGCTCAGATACAAAGGTCAGCACTTGTAGATCCAGAGGAAACCCTAATCGCACTAACTTTATGCTGTCGGGGAGAAGCACCAACAGCTCTAACAGTGTCAATGAAGTACATACAAAGAAGCCGCCACATAGCATATATAGATTGTGGATAGATTGTGGATCCCCTGGGTTGCAAGCAATTCCTCTTTTTCCCTGCATCAAGGTGGAGTAATTTTAGCAAGTGAGCAAGCTGCTACAAGTTGAGCATTAATGCATACCCGCATAGCACACATAACCAGAGCAAATATGTAATCTTTACAGGGACCTTACACTTAATACTTTAATCCTTACTCGATACACAACTTGAGAGGCTTCCCGCAAGTTACAAACCAACCACAATTGGAACTTTCCTTTGTAAAAGTGCTATGCTAATTATAATACCTCTTGGCTATTTCTCCAGGATAAATCTTTCAGTAATAAATTTAATGTTGGGACTGCATCAGATTGGAGATGGTATTGTCCCTACTATAAGGCTTGAGCATAGCACTACACTAGGAATGTCCTCTGGTGCCCTCTTCATGATGCGTTGTGCCCTGTCTTGTTATCCAGAAAATACAATGGAGCAGCACCAGAATGGAACGGTTTATGACAGCATGATCTCTCATAGTTAATCTAAAGTATAGAATTTTCTGAATGACAGCATATTAATGTTTCTATAGCTGACTAAATGGGTTATAAATTGCTATATACCGTTTGCAAGTTATATTTTTCTAGACCTTTCCTAGTAGATATTTTGGGTAGCTTCTCAGTAGATGTCAAATAGTTTTGGCTTGTAGAGCATAAGTGTATGCAGATGTATACATATATGCTTGTACTAATTAGGGTCATGCGTTATGGCTGGATAATGTTATTTTCTCTTTATTATGTCACCAAAAGATTACATTTAATTTGGAGCACGCCCTATATTTCCCTTAATGTTCCAGTAATTTCTAGGAACCTTATTTTTGTTATCATGTATAGCTTCTTTAGATAGGGAGAGTTCCCATATTTTATAATTGCATAGTACCCTACATGCCCTTATGGGGCACTAAGAATTTTCTAACTTAAATACGGCTTTATGACTACCTGAATTTCTATGTGGGTACTTGTTTTCTTCTATTTAGACAAGTTGCATAGAGATTTTGCCTTTGAGATGCAGGTTTATTTAAATATTACTCTTTAGTCTGTGGTTCAGGTATGGTTTCTATCTTAGTTTATTTTTCCAATTTTTGTCCCTTTAAGGGCATTTGTTACCCCTTATAACTATAATTTCATTAGAGGTTTAGGAGTGACCTGTATTTATATTAAATGGGTTTCTCTATCATATATAATTTCCCTCCTGTGATATGCAACTTTTCATTAGGCCCAAAAGTGGCCATTTGTTATCTTATAAAGTGTTTCATGTCACATTAATGTAACTTTTTTTTTTTTTACAGCATTAGAGTTTTTCCTATTTCTTTTTTGTAGCATTGAAAGCCAGATACCTGGATTAATACCCAACATTCTGTGACTATTCAGGCCTCCAAAATAAAGAACATCTGCCATAGAATGTGAAACAGCTTTCCTTGTAAAATAATTACCTAGAGGATATTTAGATGTTAATATGTAGATTTTGAGTTCTACTACATTATGTTTCTCCTATTTTTTAGGCTTTAAAAAAAATTAAAATTCAGTAATTAAATAATACACCTTTGCTCTGCAAGTTCCTGGTATACTGTATCCTAGTCATATACTAAAGGACTATTATCATACAAAATGTGTATCATACCTTATTCTGTCACTAGTCCCACTATACCCCCAGCGGCTCTCCACTTGCTGGAAGCGGTTTATTGAGCATTCCTTCCCCCGCAGACAACAGCGGGGCCTGTCTATGAACTCAACCCTAGGTTTTGGGTTGACTGTGAAGTGAAGAAATAAGCTGACCACTTCTCGGTCAGTCAGAATTCCAGATTGTGCTGGACCTGAGAGGGGAAAAAAAAAAAATATATAATACATTTTCGTAACAGATTCTTTTATATATATAATTATACATTTCAATCTGAAAATGAATATCAGATAAGAAAAAAAAAAAGATAGCAAGGTAATTAAAGGGACACTGAACCCAAATTTTATCTTTCATGATTCAGATAGCGCATGCAATTTTAAGCAAATTTTTCATTTACTCCTATTATCTATTTCTTCGTTCTTTTGCTATCTTTATTTAAAAAGCAGGAACATAAGTTTAGAAAAAGGCCCATTTTTGGTTCACAACCTGGGTTGGTCTTGCTGATTGGTGGATAAATGCTGTCCAGTGTGCTGAACCAAAAATTGTCTGGCTCCTTAGCTTAGATGCCATCTTTTTCAAATAAAGATAGCAAAAAAACAAAGAAAAATTGATAAAAGAAGTAAATTAAAAAGTTGCTTAAAATTGCATGCTCTGATTCCTGAAAGAAAATGTGTGGGTTTAGTATCCCTTGAAGTTATTCAACAGATATATGGTAAATGGGGGGAGGAGTTCAAAAGACAGAACCTGTTGTATGAGCTCAAAAAAATTATCATTACTCAACTTTGAGCTTATGAACTTAGTTTGGAAGCTGTACAGATGAAATGCCATTTGCAAAAAAAGTCACATGCAGTTTGTGTAATCACTCCTATAAAAGTAAAAGTGGTAAAAAGAACAACCCTTTGTGGATACCTGCTGCAAACTCTTCTATGGTCATGAGGGGAAAACGGATAAGAGCAAGAGCCTTTCCCAGGGACTTGCGTTTGTTTTCAGAGGTAACCGGTTGCTGTTGCCGCTGGCACTCTGCCTCTGACCAGCGTACCACTGCATTGAAAAGCCGGATTTCACGGATTCCCAGAGTGTCCCGTTCCAACACTGCAACCAGAGTGTCTACAAGAGGAGCAGAAAGGGACGACGCTGCAGGCGGTTAGCGAGAGGTGTAGTTCAGTGCAAAACAAATGGCACATCAGATATAATATAAGCTAACCTAACAGAGGTAAATAAATCAAATCGTAAACACACCCACACCAAAAAGGTTTACTATTTTATTGAAATCAATCAGCCAGCAAGACTATTGACAAGACAACATTGTAGCACTTTATAACACAGATCCAGCTGTTTCGATTATTCTGCAAATATCTACATGCAGCCAGAAGTAAAATGCTAGAAGTCATGGCTACCTGGATTTGTCAACCCCGTGTTATATTTACAGATACATAAACACACTACTATCCCAATCTCACTGTATTACATGTTCAGTACAATGTGGGCCAAGAAATGTAAACAGATTACCTAAATCTATGTCCGTGAAACCTTCAGCATTAATGGCATCTGAAGTGTTCTTATCAATGTTCTCGAGGCAAAGGCTGGCAAGCTGAGGTTCATCAAACAGACGAGCCTGGATGTGGTTTAAAGACAAAAAATAAAATGTATGCTTACCTGATAAACTAGTTTCTTTCGGTATCATAAGAGTCTATAGGAATTCCATAACATGTGGTATATACTTCCTGCCACTAATAAGAGGCCGAGAGCCCACACAAGAGCTTTAATCCTTTCCCACCTAACCACTCTTCTCAGTTCATCGTATAGTCAAGCAGTGAAAAGGAAACAGATAAGTAGTAAAGACAAAAAGCAGGGACTACAGAGGTGCAAATCAGAAATGGCTCCCAAAAATTGTATGTATGTATGTATGTATGTATATATGTATATGTATATATATATATATATATATATATATATATATATATATATATATATATATATATATATATATATATATATATATATATATATATATATATATATATATATATATATATATAAATACCCGTTACACTATGCAAGCGTAACTCTAGGGGGCGCTAGAAGAAATATATAAAACAATCTGTAGGATAATACTGAAGTATAGTAAAAACAATAAAAACTTAAAAATAATATAAAATGATCAGATAATAATGTATAAAGACAAAATAATAATGACAATTACAGAAAAAATGAGACATGGACTCTCATCAAATGTGATGTGATGAGATCAATATAGACAGAAAATGCAGCTGAAAACAATATATAATAAATAAATAGTATTAAGTCTCTAATAAGTTCTTATCTGTATATGATATTGATGCTCAGACAGTCCCAAGATTAGGAGGGCACTTCAGAGGTTTATTAGTCCTCCTGGGTAGCACATATATAAGATTCTCCCTTAGATCCAGAAGTCAGCTCCTTGTCACAAAACCAGTCTGGGTAAATACTCTCTCTGTGCAAAGAAAATCACAAAGACAAGGGCGCCTCCTTGTGTGATATAGTTTGGACAAATGTAAAAATAGGTGAATACAGATTTTATACTCACAAGTAAAGCAGCACTATGTTGTGCTTATAGAGGCAGACTGGGAGTTCACATTGTCCCAGTTCACTGACCAAGGCAGTGCAACAAATCACTCCAGGGTAGATTTCAATCAAGCTCAGGCTCTCAGCGAAGAGTTAAAATACCATAGTTTAATGGTGCAGTAAAATACAATATAAAATGTCACAAATGTGACCGTAACAATGGATAAACAAGCAACTGGTTTCTCAGATCTCTGTCTGTTTCCTCAGCACACTTAAAATCAATATTGATTTTAAGTGTGCTGCATATTCAATATTGATTTTAAGTGTGCTGCATATTCAATATTGATTTTAAGTGTGCTGCATATTCGTTTTGTTACATGCTGACATTTGACAAAGGCACGTATTGGTGCCGAAACGTTATGTCTTTTTAATGATTTCTAAATAAATTGTTATATTTTACTAAGACCAGTGAGTGCCTGCATTTTGTGGACGTTGTGGATTATTTACAGCAGAGCACCGTGGCATTTAAACAAGTGGTGAGATTGTGCTTAGTATGACGTGTCGCCCCGGACACGTCATACTAAGCGACAGAGCGTCAGGCACGCAGTACGACTGGGCGCACAGACACGTAAGACGTCATCACCGGCGACGACGAGGAGCACAGACCGCATTACACCACGCCGAAGACGGGTTCTTCCCATACAGCAGCAGGATCCTTGCAATACAGGTGTCTACCTTAGCGGGCTCACACAGGAGCAGAGACAAAGCGACCACATCAATTTACGTGAGCTAGAAAACACAGCAGCATTCACGTATCACTCTCTTCAACTTCAACTTTCCAGCAGACACAACCCCACTGAGGGACTCGGCCTGATACCATCCAAACAGGTAGCTATATGCTCTGGACTGTTGTTTATTTATTTGTATGCTTGCTCTGTCTTGAAATACCAGCTCTTGTTTACTGTGCCACTGCAAATCCTGCCAGCTCAGTTCTCACTGACCCATACATTTACGCTGACTGTAACAACATTGCACCTGATTGACACCTACTTGATATGAAAAGTATTGGTCACTTCTCCTATACAGGACTGAACTCTAATAACTGATAAGAGAGACAGCATCATTTTCTTGTTTCTTCAACTGGTTTTGCTCATAATTCTGATCTCTTATACCACACATTTTCTATTGATATACCATGGCCGAAATGTCAGAAACTGCAACCACACATCCCACAGGGGAATCTCCTGATGACAAACGCAGGCACATTCTGGCCACAGCACTCCAAGGGGCTAATGCTTTACCTACAGTACCTAGGGAAGAAAATTTGCCTTCATTATTTTCAGGCCTGGAGAAGCTCCGATATAAGGAGACCAATCTCTGGTGGGACATAGAATTTCTGGACTTGTATATCAAGGAGGGGAAGGTCCCACGTGGGCTAAGGATGAAAAAATTCCCCTCCTTTGCTCAACAACTACCAGAGTTCATGGAGGAGTGGAACCATACTCTAACTAGATGTTCCATGACCCTTATGAATCAACTACTGAGACATAAAAGACAGGAAAGAGATTTAATCCTGACAGAAATCAAAGCTACAGAGACTCACATCCAACCCTTTGAGGCTACCAGCCAATATAAGGATTACACAGCACAGCTAGAGGAAACCATCAACAAATTAGATATGGACTTATCCAGCAGAAAAGTGTCTAAATATAATCGTGACACAAAGGACTATGACCTTAACATAGTTTATTCATGGCAACAACTCAGGCCCACCAGAGGGAGGGGGAATTCCAATACCTCTAAGAATAGTAATAAAAAACGCAGGGGTAACACAAATGGGAAGAAAGTCACTTTTTCTAGTATAGAAACCACTGACTCAGAAACATCTCTTCCACAATCCCCCAGCACTCCCACAGCTGAGCCTAGTGAACCTTCCACCTCTGCTAATACAGGCACTGGTGTCCCTACTAGAACGACTCTGGCCACCCTTGTCAAATCACCCAGTCAAACCAGTACCCCTAAAGCCTCAAGTCAGGCACATTGGTACCCCAGCAGGACAGCCTCAAAAAACAAAAAGAAATAATTAATGTGATTAATCTGTCAAATATTCAACTCACATCTGCACAGATCTCCATACTTAATAAAGGACTCACTTTTGCACCCAGCACGAATTTTGATGTCATTTCTACTGTTATAGACATCAACAGATTAGTCCGCAAACTCACACTAAGGAAACACTTTTCTGAGACACATATGGAGAATACTCCTCCAGAGCCTTCCTTAACACTTTTAGGTAGTACCCACTCAGGTCTACTATTTAGAGACCAATGTGATTTTAACACATTACTATCACTACAAAACAACACCCCCAGTCCCTCATCATCCACACATAATTTTCCACACAAAGACCGTTCATTTTTTTACCCTGTCCAGGCCAGAAGCCCCAGTATCGAACTATACCAAGATACAGTACTGAGAGACATCACATCACTTTATGAGACCATAAAAGACACTCATGCAACAGTCAAACACAATATTACCCACCAGGAAAAAAATGCATTGGCTGAACTAGAGACCAACCCTGACATAGTAATAACACAGGCAGACAAGGGTGGGGCAGTAGTGATCCTCAATACCACCGATTATATGGAAGAAATCAATGTGCACCTTGGGGACACTTCTACCTACACACGTTTAGGTTATGACCCCACTTCTAGGTTCAGCCAAGAACTACTCTCGTTCTTGGACACGGCCCTCGAGAATGGTTTCATCACCAAGGAAACCATGGAATACCTATTTGTAGAGAATCCTCTTACTCCAACCTTCAGGGTCGTGCCCAAGATACACAAGACTCTGACCAGACCCCCAGGGAGACCCATAGTGGCTAGCATGGGGTCCCTATGTGAGAGATTGGGGGCCTGGCTTGACTCAGTCTTACAACCCATAGTTACCACATTGCCTGGCTATATCAGAGACAGTGCCCACCTTCTCTACCAACTTAATGACATCAAATGGCAACCGACTTTTCAGTGGCTCACCATAGATGTGACGGCCCTTTACTTTAGTATACCCCACCAGAAGGGATTGGAGGCTTTGGGTCAAATGATCAGGAGATACACTTCATTCTCTGATGAATACATTCAATTTGTAGTTTCCACTGCCAAATTCCTTCTCTCACACAACTACTTTGTCTCTGGGGGGGAATTCTATTTGCAGAAATGTGGCACAGCCATGGGGGCAAAATTTGCCCCCGCATATGCCAATTTATACATGGGCTGGCTGGAACTTAACAGCATTTATGCTGATGACTTCCCCCTCAGGGACAATCTAGTTGTGTACGGCCGCTACATCGACGACCTCATAGTCATTTGGAACTCTGATAACCGGACAGAGGCACACACCCTGGTAGACCTTCTTAATGATAACCAGTTTAATCTAAAGTTTACGTATTCGTTATCATTCAATTCTATAGCTTATTTAGATTTACATCTTTATATAGATGAAGGATCCAACATCATTTCCACAATTCACAGGAAGACCCTAGCACGTAATACCATACTTAGAGCTGACTCTTGCCATGTTAGACACACTATCAGGGGCATCCCCAAAGGCCAATACATTAGGGCGCGCAGAAACTGTTCCAACATTCAACAGTACAGAATACAGGCAGATGCCATCACCCAGAGACTCCTAGAGAGGGGTTATAATAAGAAGTCACTCATACAAACAGCCAATCAAGTGAGCAAAATAGAGAGGCAGACTCTGTTCTCAAGCTACACTAGTAGAAATACCACTAACACCACAAAGAAAAATGCATTTACTAATGAAATTGTCTTTTCCACCCAATACAGCAGACAATTTGATGAGGTCTGCAAAATAGTACTCAAATACCTTCCCATTCTTCAGAGTGACGCCAAACTACAACACATAACCAAACAACAAATCAAATGTGTAGCCAAGAAGGCCCCCACAGTGGGGGATAGGGTTAGGAAACATTTCACCAACAAACCCACACCTGGGACACACTGGCTCAGCCTAAGTAAAGGTTTCTTTAAATGTGGCCATACCTGCAAGAGTTGCAATTACACTCAGAAAACAGATCACTTCACCTCTTCCAGCACGGGTAAAACATTCTCTATCAAACAAAGAATAGACTGTACTACCCGTTTTGTAGTATACCTAATTACATGTCGGCAGTGCTCCCTACAATACGTAGGCCTCACCACACGACCACTCAAGGACCGCATCAGACAACACTTATTATCCTTAGAAGATGAAATCCCTAGAACCCCTGTAGCTAAACATTTCCGGTCTCATGGTAATCATATTAAACATCTTTTTACATTTGTAGGCATCGAACATATCCACAATGACATCAGAGGAGGGGATAGGGTTGGGAAACTCCAGAAGAGAGAGGCATACTGGATATTTACTCTTCACACCAAATCTCCCCATGGCATCAATATGAGACATGACCTTGACCTATTCATTGATTAGGTTTGATATATGCCCCATCAGCAGGGGACCTTTCTGCCCCTTTCTTAATTTTTTCCCCCCTTCGTTTCCCCTCATTATCTCCCCTCCTCCCCCCCTGTCCTAACACTCAACTCCAGGCCCAGGAATGTCTGTCCCTAGGTTTCTGTTTTATTTAGACAACTTAATTTTTAGTGTTCCCTTTTCTCTCACTGGTTTGTAACTCATACCTTACATTCAGACCATTCTCTTCTAATGGCCATTGCCGATTCCAGAATTGCATATCGCTCTAACTTAGCATTTAGTATCCTTTTTCTGATCTGACCTCCGCACTCCCTACCCGGGTACCCGTGTCACCTGCATTAAGCTTACATAGAGCGGGCAATTAATGTCCAATAGGTACAGTTTTTCCCCCTTGGTCCTGACACAAAAACTAGGTATCCACTCTATATACTGTGTTAACCTGTCCGGCCACTAGGGGCACATAGAATCAACAATCTTATTGGCCTTGCCCAAGCACCCTGCTTAATTCCCTACCTATGTAGCAAAGATATGGCCATATATTACTATTAATTATCATTATTACTATTATCCCCCCTTTTTTTACATTTATTTTTACATTCATTTTTATTTTAATACGCCTTATCTAACCAATATTTCTTTCTTCACTAGCAAGATACCTTTTTGGTAGATATATATTGTTTTAATTTAGTAATTTTAGATTTTTCTTTAATGTACCCTCTTTTTCTTTATCCTCAAGTGTGATCCTGCGACTTTCAGGAATAATGCCCTTCCTAATCTATTAGTCCATTCAAAACTTAGTTTCATAATTTGTAATGAGAGTTTTATGGTACAGCAAACATTACAAGTGTCCCTGCTACCAATACAGGAATCCAATGCTATGGAGATAATCAACTTATAAAATTTAAGAATAACATACCATTGATTCCCTGTGATCTCTGGGCCAAATTAATTTAAAGATATTTCAGACAAAGACTTTAGCAGCATGAAGACAAATATCACGAGGTGTATAGAAAAGAAAGGAAATGAATAAAAGAATAAAAAACAAAACAAACAAATAAAAACATACATTAATACATGACAAAAAAATAAAAATAAAAAAATAGCAATAGTAACCCCAATGCACGCCTAGGATGTGTGCTTTTAACACAATTATGGAATCCAGGGGTGGAGAGTATCCCCTCTTGGACCCTCTCCGCCCCTGGTTTCCAGTCTTTTAGTCTGAATGTAGTGAACATTGTGCCAATAGTTCATCCTAATTAATTCACCATCACTTGATTTTAATATCACTTTTAAATTACCTCCCATGTTTCCTTTCACTTTGCACTAAAAAATACTTTTTTCTTGATTTAACGAACAGATTTTAGAAAGTTATTCACTGATGTCACTTACCTATTCATTTATATACTCACTTGAGATAGTACACGTTTACACCCAGTTTTAGTATATTATTACAGGGATCAGTGCTGGGATTAGTGCTGCCCACTTTTGTGAATTTTGTTCTATTGGCCGATACTCTCTATATAAACCTTCCACAGGTAACACTACTAGATCTCTGATGAAGCGCATGTGAGCATGCGCGAAACGCGTCAGATCTAGCACCCCTTGCACACCTGTGTTAGTGCTACTCACCTTTGTATATCAAATAAAGTCACCTGGCTTCAAGTTCCTGAGTCCTCGCCTTTCTTCTTGTATTATATATATATATATATATATATATACGTCCACAAAATGCAGGCACTCGCTGGTCTTAGTAAAATATAACAATTTATTTAGATATATATATATATATATATATATATATATATATATATATATATATATATATATATATATATATATATATATATATATATATCTAAATAAATTGTTATATTTTACTAAGACCAGCGAGTGCCTGCATTTTGTGGACGTATATATATATATATATATATATATATATATATATATATATATATATATATATATATATATATATATATATATATATATATATATATATATATACACACACACATATAACATAATTTATGTAAGAACTTACCTGATAAATTCATTTCTTTCATATTAGCAAGAGTCCATGAGCTAGTGACGTATGGGATATACATTCCTACCAGGAGGGGCAAAGTTTCCCAAACCTCAAAATGCCTATAAATACACCCCTCACCACACCCACAATTCAGTTTAACGAATAGCCAAGAAGTGGGGTGATAAAGTGCGAAAGCATATAAAATAAGGAATTGGAATAATTGTGCTTTATACAAAATCATAACCACCACAAAAAAAGGGCGGGCCTCATGGACTCTTGCTAATATGAAAGAAATGAATTTATCAGGTAAGTTCTTACATAAATTATGTTTTCTTTCATGTAATTAGCAAGAGTCCATGAGCTAGTGACGTATGGGATAATGACTACCCAAGATGTGGATCTTTCCACACAAGAGTCACTAGAGAGGGAGGGATAAAATAAAGACAGCCAATTCCTGCTGAAAATAATCCACACCCAAAATAAAGTTTAATGAAAAACATAAGCAGAAGATTCAAACTGAAACCGCTGCCTGAAGTACTTTTCTACCAAAAACTGCTTCAGAAGAAGAAAATACATCAAAATGGTAGAATTTAGTAAAAGTATGCAAAGAGGACCAAGTTGCTGCTTTGCAAATCTTGTCAACCGAAGCTTCATTCCTAAACGCCCAGGAAGTAGAAACTGACCTAGTAGAATGAGCTGTAATTCTCTGAGGCGGAGTTTTACCCGACTCAACATAGGCAAGATGAATTAAAAATTTCAACCAAGATGCCAAAGAAATAGCAGAAGCTTTCTGGCCTTTTCTAGAACCGGAAAAGATAACAAATAGACTAGAAGTCTTACGGAAAGATTTCGTAGCTTCAACATAATATTTCAAAGCTCTAACAACATCCAAAGAATGCAATGATTTCTCCTTAGAATTCTTAGGATTAGGACATAATGAAGGAACCACAATTTCTCTACTAATGTTGTTGGAATTCACAACTTTAGGTAAAAATTCAAAAGAAGTTCGCAACACCGCCTTATCCTGATGAAAAATCAGAAAAGGAGACTCACAAGAAAGAGCAGATAATTCAGAAACTCTTCTGGCAGAAGAGATGGCCAAAAGGAACAAAACTTTCCAAGAAAGTAATTTAATGTCCAATGAATGCATAGGTTCAAACGGAGGAGCTTGAAGAGCTCCCAGAACCAAATTCAACTCCAAGGAGGAGAAATTGACTTAATGACAGGTTTTATACGAACCAAAGCTTGTACAAAACAATGAATATCAGGAAGAATAGCAATCTTTCTGTGAAAAAGAACAGAAAGAGCAGAGATTTGTCCTTTCAAAGAACTTGCGGACAAACCCTTATCTAAACCATCCTGAAGAAACTGTAAAATTCTCGGTATTCTAAAAGAATGCCAAGAAAAATAATGAGAAAGACACCAAGAAATATAAGTCTTCCAGACTCTATAATATATCTCTCTAGATACAGATTTACGAGCCTGTAACATAGTATTAATCACAGAGTCAGAGAAACCTCTTTGACCAAGAATCAAGCGTTCAATCTCCATACCTTTAAATTTAAGGATTTCAGATCCTGATGGAAAAAAGGACCTTGTGACAGAAGGTCTGGTCTTAACGGAAGAGTCCACGGTTGGCAAGAGGCCATCCGGACAAGATCCGCATACCAAAACCTGTGAGGCCATGCCGGAGCTACCAGCAGAACAAACGAGCATTCCTTCAGAATCTTGGAGATTACTCTTGGAAGAAGAACTAGAGGCGGAAAGATATAGGCAGGATGATACTTCCAAGGAAGTGATAATGCATCCACTGCCTCCGCCTGAGGATCCCGGGATCTGGACAGATACCTGGGAAGTTTCTTGTTTAGATGGGACGCCATCAGATATATTTCTGGAAGTTCCCACATTTGAACAATCTGAAGAAATACCTCTGGGTGAAGAGACCATTCGCCCGGATGCAACGTTTGGCGACTGAGATAATCCGCTTCCCAATTGTCTATACCTGGGATATGAACCGCAGAGATTAGACAGGAGCTGGATTCCGCCCAAACCAAAATTCGAGATACTTCTTTCATAGCCAGAGGACTGTGAGTCCCTCCTTGATGATTGATGTATGCCACAGTTGTGACATTGTCTGTCTGAAAACAAATGAACAATTCTCTCTTCAGAAGAGGCCAAAACTGAAGAGCTCTGAAAATTGCACGGAGTTCCAAAATATTGATCGGTAATCTCACCTCCTGAGATTCCCAAACTCCTTGTGCCGTCAGAGATCCCCACACAGCTCCCCAACCTGTGAGACTTGCATCTGTTGAAATTACAGTCCAGGTCGGAAGCACAAAAGAAGCCCCCTGAATTAAACAATGGTGATCTGTCCACCATGTTAGAGAGTGTCGAACAATCGGTTTTAAAGATATTAATTGAGATATCTTCGTGTAATCCTTGCACCATTGATTCAGCATACAGAGCTGAAGAGGTCGCATGTGAAAACGAGCAAAGGGGATCGCGTCAGATGCAGCAGTCATAAGACCTAGAATTTCCATGCATAAGGCTACCGAAGGGAATGATTGTGACTGAAGGTTTCGACAAGCTGCAATCAATTTTAGACGTCTCTTGTCTGTTAAAGACAGAGTCATGGACACTGAATCCATCTGGAAACCCAGAAAGGTTACCCTTGTCTGAGGAATCAATGAACTTTTTGGTAAATTGATCCTCCAACCATGATCTTGAAGAAACAACACAAGTCGATTCGTATGAGATTCTGCTAAATGTAAAGACTGAGCAAGTACCAAGATATCGTCCAAATAAGGAAATACCACAATACCCTGTTCTCTGATTACAGACAGAAGGGCACCGAGAACCTTTGTAAAAATTCTTGGAGCTGTAGCTAGGCCAAACGGCAGAGCCACAAACTGGTAATGCTTGTCCAGAAAAGAGAATCTCAGGAACTGATAATGATCTGGATGAATCGGAATATGCAGATATGCATCCTGTAAATCTATTGTGGACATATAATTCCCTTGCTGAACAAAAGGCAAGATAGTCCTTACAGTTACCATCTTGAACGTTGGTATCCTTACATAACGATTCAATATTTTTAGATCCAGAACTGGTCTGAAGGAATTCTCCTTCTTTGGTACAATGAAGAGATTTGAATAAAACCCCATCCCCTGTTCCGGAACTGGAACTGGCATAATTACTCCAGTCAACTCTAGATCTGAAACACATTTTAGAAATGCTTGAACTTTTACTGGATTTACTGGGACACGGGAAAGAAAAAATCTCTTTGCAGGAGGTCTCATCTTGAAACCAATTCTGTACCCTTCTGAAACAATGTTCTGAATCCAAAGATTGTGAACAGAATTGATCCAAATTTCCTTGAAAAAACGTAACCTGCCCCCTACCAGCTGAGCTGGAATGAGGGCCGCACCTTCATGTGGACTTAGAAGCAGGCTTTGCCTTTCTAGCTGGCTTGGATTTATTCCAGACTGGAGATGGTTTCCAAACTGAAACTGCTCCTGAGGATGAAGGATCAGACTTTTGTTCTTTGTTGAAACGAAAGGAACGAAAACGATTATTAGCCCTGTTTTTACCTTTAGATTTTTTATCCTGTGGTAAAAAAGTTCCTTTCCCACCAGTAACAGTTGAAATAATGGAATCCAACTGAGAACCAAATAATTTGTTACCCTGGAAAGAAATAGAAAGTAAAGTTGATTTAGAAGCCATATCAGCATTTCAAGTTTTAAGCCATAAAGCTCTTCTAGCTAAAATAGCTAGAGACATAAACCTGACATCAACTCTGATAATATCAAAAATGGCATCACAGATAAAATTATTAGCATGCTGTAGAAGAATAATAATATCATGAGAATCATGATGTGTTACTTGTTGCGCTAAAGTTTCCAACCAAAAAGTTGAAGCTGCAGCAACATCAGCCAAAGATATAGCAGGTCTAAGAAGATTACCTGAACACAGATAAGCTTTTCTTAGAAAGGATTCAATTTTCCTATCTAAAGGATCCTTAAACGAAGTACCATCTGACGTAGGAATAGTAGTACGTTTAGCAAGGGTAGAAATAGCCCCATCAACTTTAGGGATTTTGTCCCAAAATTCTAATCTGTCAGACGGCACAGGATATAATTGCTTAAAACGTTTAGAAGGAGTAAATGAATTACCCAATTTATCCCATTCTTTGGAAATTACTGCAGAAATAGCATTAGGAACAGGAAAAACTTCTGGAATAACCACAGGAGCTTTAAATACCTTATCTAAACGTTTAGAATTAGTATCAAGAGGACCAGAATCCTCTATTTCTAAAGCAATTAGTACTTCTTTAAGTAAAGAACGAATAAATTCCATTTTAAATAAATATGAAGATTTATCAGCATCAACCTCTGAGACAGAATCCGAATGATGATGTTCATTTAAAAATTCATCTGTAGGGAGAGAAGTTTTAAAAGATTTTTTACGTTTACTAGAAGGAGAAATAACAGACATAGCCTTCTTTATGGATTCAGAAACAAAATCTCTTATGTTA